>NC_061120.1:31155383-31455383 GCF_002878395.1 Capsicum annuum | reverse complement strand
TGATTTAATCATTCTATCTACGATGACCCACACTGAATCATGTTGATGACTAGTTAGAGGAAAAACCATCATGAAGTATATGTTTACAACTTCCCACTTCCAAGTAGGAATACTAAACTCCTGCATAGGACCACTAGGCTTCTCATGCTCTATCTTAAGTTGCTGAAATTTAGAGCACTTAGCCATAAACTCTGCAATATCTCTTTTCATCCCACTCCACTAATAAATTTCTCGCAAATTGCGGTACATCTTAGTGGCCCCTGGATAAATAGAGTAATGCGCACCATGCGCTTCTGCAAGAATTTGCTGCTTTATCTCATCTACACCTAGAACATATAGACGACCCTAACAACGAAGGACGTCATTTCCCCCTTGGGAGAAAACCACTATTTTCTGATTCTGAACTTTTCTGATTCTGAACTGACTCTTTAGTTTGACAAGGCTAGGATCCTTTTCTTGCTTTTCTTTTACCTCAAAAACTAGAGATGATTCTAAACTACTCTGAACATATACACCACCTTCTGAAGAATAGACTAAGCGAACACCTAGTCTAGCAAACTGGTGTAATTCTTGAGCTAACTTTTTCTTACTATCCTCAACATGAGAAACACAACTCATAGAGAGTCTACTGAGAGCATCGGCCACTATATTGGTCTTCCCGAATGATAGAGGACACTCATGTCATAATCTTTCAAGATCTCTAACTACCTTCTCTGACGAAGATTGAGATTTTTTTGAGAAAAGACATACTAAAAGCTCTTATGATCTTTGAAGATGTCTACATGAACACCGTATAAATAATGCCTCCAATATTTAAGGAAAATACTATGGCTGCTAATTCAAGATCATGAGTAGGATAATTCTTCTCATGGGGTTTAAGCTGTATGGAGGCGTAGGCTATGACCTTACCATGACGCATGAGGACACAACCTAAACCTACTATAGATGCATCACAATAAACTACAAAACCATCTGAACCATCTTGAAGAGGTAGAACTGGAGCTGAGGTGAGTCGAGTCTTCAATTCCTGAAAACTCTTCTCGCAAGGATCTGACCACTAGAACATGACAATCTTCTAAGTCAATCCGGACATAGGAGTTGAAATAGAAGAAAATCCCTCAATAAACCATCTGTAATAGCCAGCCAAACCTAAGAAACTCCTGATATCTGATGGAGAAACAAGGCGAGGCCAGTTTTTATTGCTTCGGTCTTTTGAGGATCTATTCTAATGCTATTATCGAAAATAGTATGGCCAAGGAATGCTACTGATCTTAGCCAAAATTCACACTTACTGAATTTGGCAAATAACTGATGATCTCTGAGAGTCTGAAGTGCTATTCTGAGATGGTCTGCATGATCTCGCTCAGTGCAAGAATAGACCAGAATATCATCTATGAAGACTATGATGAACATGTCCAAGTACTGCTTGAACACCGGCTCATCAAGTCTATGAAAGCTACTGAGGCATTGGTAAGACCAAAGGACATAACTAAAAATTTGAAGTGACCATACCGCATCTGGAAAGTTGTCTTCAGGATGTCACATTCTCTAACTCTGAGATGATGATAGATTAATCTGAGGTCTATCTTAGAGAAATAACTGGTACCTTGAAGTTGGTCAAACAAGTCATCGATTCTAGGAAGAGGATACTTGTTCTTGACCGTAACCTTATTGAGTTGATGGTAATCTATACACATTCTGATTGAATCATCTTTCTTGCGCACGAATAAGACTGGTGTACCCCACAGGGAAATGTTGGGTCTGATAAATCCTTTATCTAAGAGATCTTTTAACTGTTCTTTCGGTTCCTTGAGTTCTGCTGGTGCCATTCTGTATGGTAGAATAGAGATAGTCTGAGTGTCTGAA
The DNA here is from genome assembly GCF_002878395.1 of Capsicum annuum. NCBI lineage: Eukaryota > Viridiplantae > Streptophyta > Magnoliopsida > Solanales > Solanaceae > Capsicum > Capsicum annuum. Next base: position 31,453,517 of record NC_061120.1, on the reverse strand, counting down.
AGAAGATCAATACCGAAATCTATTTCCCTTTTGGGAGAAATTTCTAGAAGATCTTCAGGAAAGTCATCTGAATATTCATTCACTACTGGGATTGATTCGAGACTGGAAGCCTCAGAACTGGAATCCCTAACATGAACTATATGATAAACAAACCCCTTAGATATCATTTTTCTTACCCAAAGGTAGGAAACAAGTTGACCCCTGAAAGAGGATACGCTACCCTCCCACTCTAAGACAGGTTTATTTGGGAACTGAAACTAAACTATTCTATTTCTACAGTCGACTATGGCATAGCAGGAATAAAGCCAATCCATGCCGAGAATGACATCAAAATTAGTTATCTCTAACTCGACTAAATCTGCTGATGTGACTTTCTAAAATATCATAATCAGGTAGTTCCTATATACCTGCTAAGCTATGATGATTTTACCCACTGGGGTAGACACAAAAAAGGGCTCTACTAGAATTTCAGGACTAATTCTGAAATCAACTGCTATATAAGAAGTAACGAAAGACAAGGAAACTCCTAGATCTAGGAAAGCATAAACATGCACATGAAAGATTTGTAATGTACCAGAAACTATATCAGGAGAATTTTCCTGATCTTGTCAAGTCTAAAAAGCATAGAGATGATTTAGGCGTTACCCGCTAGTAGTACTTGAAGTGGCACCCTGCTGATTTGGGTGACTGAACTGAGCTGAAGAGCGATTCTTTTGACCCTGAGGACCTGGCTGCAGACAGTCTCTAACTCTATGGCCTGGCTTGCCACAACCAAAACAAATGCCACTACCTACTCTACACACACGCGATGGTGCTTACCGCAAGTCTAGCAAAGAGGATAGGTGTGGGCACTACTAACACTGTCCTGGGTCTTAGATCCTGGAGCTCTATCTTTGTTACCCTCTCTAAACTTAGGAACTAGAGCACTGGTTGTAGAGGGAGATGGAACTGATGACTTAGGATGAAACTGAGAATGGTTTCCTTCTTCTAATTTAGGCTGAGTGAAGTTAAAACTACCTGTCTACGCTCTCTTATTCTAATTTTACCTCTACTTAATCTTCTGCTCTTCTATCTGCTGAGCATGGGTCATAAGTCTTGCTAAAGTCATATCACTATTTAGCGTAGCAGATCTACACTCATTAACCACGCTATCATTTACCCCTGAAGTGAACTTACTCATCTTGGCTCTGCCGTTTGCAACCACACGAGGGGCATATTTGGCTAATTAAGTAAACTTTAGAGAATACTCTTTCACCATCATATTTCCCTACCTGAGGTTAATGAACTTTAGCATCTTGGCTTCTCTAAGCTCTTGGGGAAAGAATTTGTCTAAGAAAGCAGTGATAAACTCCTCCCACCTATAGGACATGCATCATCTGATCTTTCAGACTTTCATTGTTTGAACCAAGCATGAGCCACATCCTGTAACTGGTATGCATCTAGCTCAGCACTCTCAACAGTAGTCACCCCCATGGCGCCTATCACTTTCTAAACTTGATCTAAGAATTCCTGAGGGTCTTCATCTACCTTAGACCTAAGAAAGCTTGGAGGATTTATTCAGGTGAACTCCTGATTCCTCACTACAGCGGAGTTGGCCATTGGGTTGGTCGAAACAACTATTGGTTGTTCATTATAAGCAGCGACTAATTGAGCAGGAGTGGTAAATACGGTCCTGAACTCCGCATGATAAACATGATCACCCAAAGGTTCTTTGGGATGAGGGGCTGATTGATTTCTTCTCTTAAGAGGTATGTTCTGAAATAAAGAGAAGAAGCGGATAAGACTGAGAGACTGACTTGTGACTATGCTCACTGGCATGACATGAATACTGAAAGAAGAAAAACTGTTCTTGAACATCTCATAGCCTCTTGCACATAAATTTAGAGTGCAACATACCCATGCACAAGACTCTACTAGATGCAGCTTTCAGACTTCCTAAGACTCTATTGAACCTGGCTCTGATACAAAGTTTGTAACGACCTGATTGATTGAATTGGAATATTACAGGGTGCTCATAACCCTGAAGGACCACAAGCCAACCCATAACTGATATCTGTACCTGTATACTGAATAAGATAACATAATAATGCGAAAACATACACTGAAAGGCCATAAGGTTCGATCATGAACATAACTGAATAACGTAATATCTGTGTGGGGTAATAGAATACCCAAAAATAAACTGAAGTCTAAAACATGATAGTCTGTATCTAGTCCGCATCTAGTCTGAAAGCCTCCACTGTCTGAAGAATCTGAATAAGGAGTTGATGGGACATGTCCCCAACTAACTCCAACTAATAAGCTAATCAATGAGATACTAAAAATTATTATATTCTCGAAGGATGAGGACTCACTTCTACTCTACTACTGAATCTGGAATCTACTGCTGATCTGGAACTCGTGTCTCTGAACCTATGGTGTAACATAAAAAAAAAAAGCACCATAGCGTGAATGTGTCAGTACATGTATACTGAGTATACATGTGAGGTGGGCTATTTCACATGCATAAATAATGCTAACTGACTGTCTAACATGAATGTGAGAATACATGCATAAATACGTAACTGTAACTGACAATGTGATTTCATGATTTCTGAGTTTGTATAATGATAACGTGATATGCTAGTAACTGATATGACTGATAACATGAAGGATTATATTTGAGTAATGCTGATAACATGGGGAACTGTAGCTGACAGTCCTGAATCTGATGGAACTGTCTGAGTTCTGTACTGTATCTGAGTTGACTGTATCTAACAGTCCTAAAATCTGAAGAACTATGTGAGTTCTATTACTGAGACTGATTAACTGTATCTGACAGTCCTGATTATGTAACATGAAACTGTACAAAGTAATATCTAATGACATGTCCCAAAGGTGCTATTATAGCTGAGTTGTGGTCCAATCTATGCCCTAATTGGAAGGGTGTCAATACCACGCCACTAGTAAGGACAACTTGTGAGTAACCCTCATATAACAGGTAACTCTAGCGAGAATGGTGGGAACCCTCACATAACAGGTTAATCTACCTCATTTACCCTCATATAGCAAGCTACGATGTCTCAATGTATGCTGGCTACATAGTTCTAGAATGCAAGGATTGTTTCTAGGAATCACACCCTCGTATAATAGGTGAGTCCCCATCCTTGAGTTCACTCGGTGCTAATTCCTACTCCCATCTGAATGGACACTAAACATGATTTACTAAACTGAACTAAGCATGGACTGAGTTACTGAATTTCTGTGGCTGATGGAATACTACTGATTAACTGACTGAGTCATGAAATCATGGAGATTTTTCCTAAGTCATAAGACTATCTGAAGTCTAAGAGTTCATAGCTTGACTAAGAGTATCGTGAAAAATATGACATGGCTCTAGGCACACATCTAATATTTTAGATACAAGAACCCCCAGGACTCGATATAAGGAAACTGACATAGCATGATTTACTTGAAGACTTGACTAACATCATAATACATACAACATTCATAGGAGCCCTTCATCAAACATGTAATAGGCATAAACTTGTACATACATGAGGTTTTCATGATATCATGCTAGTTAGAAAATTTTCCTTCATCTAGGCATTTAGTCAAACATATTGTAGGCATAGTACATGTAAATCACATTATACAATAATTAAACATCATGCTTCAATTCCAATTCCATCATACAAGGTTTTAGTCATGAAATTTCATAAATTTTTATCTATACTAATCAACCCACATGAAATTTATTATCAAATGAAAGGTGAGGATTGACATATATTGTCTGTTCTATTTAGTCGACGAAAGTTTTTGGGCATCCGTCGCTTAATCTCGTCGCATCTCCGGTGAGATCCCAACTTCAACCCCCTAATTAAATATTTGGTGCGGATTTTTCTTATTTTTCATGCTTTTTGAATTAATTGGATTCAAAAATCATCGCCGAAACACCCCCGCTAGAAAATTCATCTGAAACACCCCGAAACTGACTCCTTATTTCAGTTGCTGGCGAAATCCACCGAAGGACGAATGAAACAGACCAGTAGCATGGGAATTTGGTGCAATTTTTTCTTATTTTTCATGCTGTGGCAAATACATAATTGTTATCAGTGATATCCGATTTGTAGCGACAAACGTAATTGTTACCGGTGATATTTGATTTGTAGCCGCAGAGATTGTGGTTGTTATATCTTCTCCGATTATTTACATATTTTTATAAATGTTATAAAAATAAGGTAGAAAATGATGTTCTTATAAACATGATATAAATATGGTATAGAAATTGGTGCTTCATAAAGGTAATATATTCTGTAAATGGTATAAAAATAACGTAGAAATTGGTGTTTCTAGAAATATGATATACAATTGATATAGATTTTGGTATCATCTAAAAATTATTTAACTACATTCTAAAAATAAATTATAAATATGGTATAGAAATATGTGTTCCATAAAGGGTATGTCAAAAACCTTATGACATTTGAATATGGTATATTTCTTTGAGGTATAATTACCTTCTAAAATAATGATATAAAAATGATATATAAAATGGTATTCCAGTAAATATAATATGAAATTGATATAGAAATTAGTGTCCTATAAAGATTATTTAATTATATTCAAAAATTATAATATAAACATGGTATAGAAGTGGTATTTCATAAATGTTATTTCAAAAAAAATTATGGCAGTTGAATAGTTGATAGATTTTGTAAATAAAAATTAACTTTTGTAAATAAAAAATAATAAAGGTAGATTTTGTAATATAGACTACAAATTTGTATATTTATGTAATTTGAGAAAATGGGTTGTTAACGGTTAGTTTATTTATTGGGCTGAAATTGGGGTTATTTCAGATAACCCCAATTATATTAGGGATTATAAATTTAGGCTATTTGTTAAATTAGCCTAATCTTTAAAATTTAGCCAATTGAATTTAAATTTTATCCTAATTAAAAATTAATTAACCAATTACATTATAATTATGATCAAATCACTTTCTAAATTTAATTCAAGATAAGCCTGATTAAAAATCTATATTTTGCAAAAGTAAATATTTAAGTATCAAAATTATATAATTTCGTATAATTGAATACAATAATATATATTCGCTACTTAAAATGACAAACTTACCCAGATAAATACTTTGAAAAGTTTTTATTCGGACAAAATAAATGTTTTAATTTTATTTACAATTAAAGAAACTCGAAATTAAACTTAGTCATAGAGGACAAAAATTGGGCATCATCACTTAGTGTAAAATAATGACTTGGACCCCTTTAAACATGTAACTAAGAGCTAAAAACGTGTTTAGAATCTTATGGGATATTACAATATCTCTCCCTTAGGATCATTCATCCCCGAATGAAACTGTTTGAGATGAGATACTAGGAAAAATGAGATCGTACGCTGAATACTTATGAGTTGAATCATGATTAAGTAATTAAATCTGAAATATCATACGTGGACAGAACTAAATTCATGAATGCATGCAATGACATGGGGATGGATATATGGCAGATACAGAAAGCAAAAGAATCACTTAAGGAAAAACCATTACCTCACACATGATCTGCATTCATAGAGAAAAGGAGGGGATACTTTGCTCACATATCTGCTTCTGCTTCCTAAGTAGCTCCCTCAATGGACTAATTCCGCAATAAAACCTTAACCAAGGAAACTTTTTTATTCCTATACCTACGACTTTGACAGTAAAGGATCTCAACTAGGACTTCTTTGTAGAAGAGACTATCTTTCACATCCACATTTTCTAAAGGAACAATAGGAGCTAAATCATTAATACATTTATCTTGCAAAGAGACATGGAACACTGGATGCACTGATGCCAAATCTGTAGGCAAGTATAATTCATAAGATACCTTTCCAAAAAGGCTCAAAATTCTATATAGTCCAACATAGTGGGGACTTACCAAATCTCTTCACCCCTTTCATGGGCAAAATTTTCAAATAAAACAAGTCACTGACATCAAACTCAAGGTCTATTCTCCTTATATCTGCATATGACAGTTGGCTTTGGGCTGTCTTCAGCCTTTCTCGAATTATCTAAACTTTCTCCACTTTCTTATAAATAGAAACTTGCCTTATTGCATTCTTACCTACTTCAAACCAACCAATAGGAGATCTGCATCTTCTTTCATAGAGAGCATCAAACGTAGCTATCTGAATACTAGAGTGATAGCAGTTATTGTAGGCAAACTCAATTAAAGGTAGGTGGTCATCCCAACTACCCTTGAAGTCGATAACACAACCCCTCAACATGTCTTATAAAATCTGAATAGTTTGATCAACCTAACTATCTATCCGAGAATGAAATGTTGTACTAAGATAGACTTAGGTACCAGGACCCTTTTGAAAAGCCTTCCAAAAGTGAGAGGTAAACTGGGTACCTCTATCTGAAATGATGGTCAATGGAACTCCATGCAACTTTACCAACTCCCTGAGATTGATCTAGCATAATCCTTAGATGAATACAAAGTATGAACTGCAAGAAATGGGTTAACTTGGTCATTCTATCTACAATGACCAAAATCAAGTCAAGTTACTGGCGTATAGGTAACCCTGACACAAAATTCATGTTCACCACCTCCCACTTCCAAGAGCGAATGTTAAACTCCAGAATCATACCACTAGGCCTATGGTGCTCAATCTTAATGTAACAACCCAATTTTCTAGAACTGGAATATCACACGGTACATATAATCCTGAAGGACCACAAGCTAACCCTCTACTGATATCTATACCTGAATACTACATAATATAGATAATAAATGCAGAAACTAGCCATAAGGTTCAAAACATCTAAAAATACTCAAAATTGAAAATTGAATATTGATACAGCTATCTGAAAAGCCTCTAAACTATCTGAACTGTGGATTTGATGGGACATGTCCCCAACTAACTCCGTCTAATAAAAATGAACTAAGTCTGATACGATAATAATAAAAATAAGGATCATCCTCTACTGAAGAGGACTTACTGCTATGTCTACTGATGCTGATTGGGATTGAACTGCTAAGGGTCCTCTAGATCTCGTGCCTCCAAACCTGTGGTGTCAAATAAAACACCATAGCGCAAATGCGTCAGTATAGAATTATACCGTGTATGAAGATGAGGAAAGGCTAAATGCAAGGGCTCATGCATGAACAATTACTTAACTGAATAATCATGAGAGTACTGAATGAGAACACATGTATGAATGCACAAACCATAACTGAAATCATCGTGACTCAAAATACTAAACCTCGAATACTACTAATGCCTGAGATACTGAATACGGAATCATCTGATACTTATAACTGAGTACTGGAGTTGAGATCAGTCCTCTCTAGCGAGTGATCTCAAAAATTGATGTTACTGGAGCTGATTAACTGAATCTACTCACATCAATGACTAAAAGCTGAGCTTACTACTCTCGACTGTCTAAATCTGAGATCAAACCTTGCTAATGGATGATCCTTGAATCTACTATCAATGATAAGAAAAGATTATATCTGAGATCAAACCTTTCTAGCAGAAAATCTTTGAATCTGATAAAGAGAATACTCAACTAAATCTAAGATTGAGATCAAGCCTATCTAATGGGTGATCTCTAGATCAAATAATGAGATTACTCAACTGAATCTGAGACTGAGATCAAGCCTATCTAACGGGTAATCTCTGGATCTGATAATGAGATTACTCAATAAATTTATGTGGGACCATGCCTATCTAGCGGGTGGTCCATGAGTCAATGGAACTATCTGAGTTCCTTACTAAGATAGATGACTGTATATGACAGTCCTAATTTCTGAGTTTTACTCTGAAGATTGATATTAAAACTGCAACTGTGGGAGTGCTCACTTAACCAATATGCCCTAAATCTGAACTGGTGGGGTCCAACCTATAACCCTAGCTGGAAGGGTTCAATACCGTGCCATGGGTAAAGACCTCTTTGGTCAAGCCTCTCTAACAGGTGACCCTCGCAGGAAGTCAAGCCTAAGGTAGTATAATAGTCAAGACCTATTCTAACAGGTGACTCCTGTATCCTGCACTGGCTACGCAGTTCTGGAGTTCAAGGATTGCTCCTGACGACTCTGCCTCTCTAATGGGAAAGTCGTCATCCCTGCACTCACTTGGTGCTAGCTCCTACTGCTAATTGAAAGACTCTAAACTGATTCTTAACTGAACTTAAACTAAGCTGAATCTGTTACTGATCATTTTTATCAAATGATCTGACTGAGTTACGCTGAATTACTTGGTTTTGTATCTGATGGAATATTACTAAATCTTGTTATCTAACTGCATGATATAGAGTTCCGAATAGAACACTTGAATACTATTAGGTCTGCGCTGAGTACTGAACTAAGGCTAGAATACTAGCAATACTGAGATTACTGAGATTTCTGAGATTTCATAAGTTCTGTATCTGTCTGAGAGTACAGAGTTTTATAACTCACTGAGTTCTGAGAGTCGTGCATTAATCGAGATTATCGAGTAAACTGACATGGGCTCTATATTGCAGCTCATTTTTCAGGTATAAATACCCCCAAACTCGATAACATAAAAGTAAAATATAACCATTCTTGAATAATCAAGACCGTGGACATTCATTCACCATCACAATTACTAAAGCATCTCTTCAAGTATTTAGAAATCATAAATATGTAATAGTATAGGGAGGCGTGCTATTGGCTCATAGTCTATTCAACAAGGTCTTACATCAAACACTCAACATGTATTAAAGTATTAGCATGTATCGAAGAGCACATAATTGGGAAATTTCATGCTATCATGTCACAATTCATTCACTAAGACCTTTCAACAAACACTTGGCATGCATGGGCTTGCACAAAATTGGGGATTTCCAGTCAACATGTTATAATGGCTCTAATTCTTTCACATAAGAATTTTATCAAACATATGGGGAGCATTCTTTGCTTATTCAACAATTTCTACACTTAATTGACATGAACACATCACTTAACCAGCAACTTGAAGAGGGTTTATCATGAACATCATATGATATCACATACTAAGGTTAAAACTTGAAACATCATAAACAAAAAATGAATTAAAAACTCAATAATATCATGAACTCCAATTTCAATTCAAATAAATCATGAAATCTCATAAACATAAGATCTTTGAAATTTAGAAAAAGGTTCTTGAGCTTCTTATATGAAAGGAACCGAAGAATAAACATCTGCATACCTTAGTGTTCTTGATTCTTGAAAAGTTAATGGAGGAATATTGATGATTGGGGTCTTGATTTAGAAACCCTAGATCTTATTCTTGAACAACTTTGAGAGAAAACTAGTATTTTTGGGTTAAAAGAGGCCAAATCCCGTGTTAAGAAGTATATATAGGGGTAGCAAAATGACCATTTTTGCCCTTGGAATTAAACTAAAAATCCTGATTTTACATGCTGGTGTGACGCGCCATAATTGTGCCAGCTAACTGGAATTTGGACAATTGGAAAACTGCTTGATGACGCAACGCGATGGAAATCGCGTTGCCACCTTGGTTGTGAACTAGAAAGGCACCGCGACATATCAAAATCGCGTTGGTGCACTAGAAATTGACAACTCTAAAATTAAGCCTTGGAGCGACGCGCCATGATCGCGGAGGCTCATTGGATTGTGATGATTGTCATTTAGGATAGCTCCGCGATGTGCTAAAGTGCCAGGTGGTACACTGTCTCACTAAAATAGCTCTAACTCTTTGGTTGGGCGTCGGATTTGGGTGAATTTGGTATCAACGGAAAGCTTATTCAATTCTCTACAAGATAAAAAGTCAATATTAGGGGAATTCTACAAGTTTTAAAATAATTCTCACTTGGGAAGACACTTCTCAACCTTTTAGGGCTGGATTAACACTTCACTAAACACGCTCTAAGGCTCAGACTATGAGAGAATTTTATGGGGTATTACACTCAACCTGCTGACAATTTGATTACTTAGACACAAAATCCGAAATATCTTTATTCATACCATTCCACCAGTAGTTTCCCACAAATAACAATACATCTTTGTGAGTCTTCTTGGTGAATAAAATACCGCACACCATGCCCTTCTGCTAATATCTTCTATGTCAGACCATCAACACTTGGAACACATAACCTGCCTTGACAATGAAAAGTCAAGACTAGAGCGAAAGTGAGTCGAGTCTTCAACCCCTAAAAACTCTTCTTGCAGGATTCTGACCACTAAAATTTAACTTCATTTTGGGTTAGTCGAGACATGGAGGAATCAAAAGAAGAAAAGCCTTCAACAAACTACCTGTACTAACCATCTAAACCCATGAAACTCCTGATATTTGAGGGAGAGATGGGTCTAGGCTAGTTTCTCACTACTTCAGTCTTTTAAGGATCAACTCAAATTCTATCACTAAAAATGATGTGGCCAAGGAAAACTACTGATCTCAACCATAATTTTCACTTGCTAAACTTAGTGACTAACTGGTTATCCTTAAGGGTCTGTAATGAAATTCTCAAATGCTCTACATGATTACTCTCACTATGGGAATAGATAAGGATATCATCCATGAAAACTATGAAAAACATGTCCAAGTACTGCTTGAACACCCTATCCATCAATTCCATAAAAGTTTCACGATCATTTGTTAGTCCAAAAAACATAACTAGAAATTAAAAGTGACCATATCGAATCCTGGAAGTTGTCTTCAAAATGATACATTCTCTGACTCTAAGTTGATGATAGCTGAATCTGAGGTTTTTCTTAACAAAATAGCTTGCACCTTGAAGTTGATCAAATAAGTCATTAATTCTAGAGAGATGATACTTATTCTTGATTATGACTTTGTTCAACTAACAATAATTAATGCATACGAAGAGAACTGGAGCACCCCATAGAAAAACACCTGGCCTGATAAAACCCTTATCTAAAATATCTTTCAATTGTTTTTTCAATTCCTTAAACTCAACTAGAGTTATTCTATAAGGTGGAATTGAGATAGATTATGTATTTGGAATGAGATCTATTCTAAAGTCAATTTTCCTTTTAGGAGGAACTCCAGGAAGATATTTAGGGAAAAGTTCTGGAAACGCATTCCATACTGAAATTGACTTAAGAATCAGAGTTTCAAAATTTAAGTCCTTGACTCGGACGAGATGGTATATACATCCCTTTTATATTATCATTCTTTCCTTCATATAGGAGATAAAATGACTCTTAGGCACTAAAGTACTACCCCTCCATTCAATAATGGGCTCATAGGGAAATGGTAACTGGACAATTCTATTTCTAAAATCAATTGAGGCATAGCACGAGTGGATCCAATCCACGCCATGAATGACATCAAAATCAGTTATCTCCAAATCTATAAGATCTACTAAAGTAATTTCTAAGATGCCATGATCGAGAAATTTTTGTGTACCCATTGGCTATAATAGAAATACCTATTGGGTAGACACTAAGAAAGGCTCTGCTAATATGTCGGGAATAACACCAAAGTCTATAGCTTTATAAGAAATCACAAAGAAAAGTAAAGCTCTGGGGTCTAATAATGCATAAATATAAAAATGAAAAACTTGTAACATACCCTTAACTATATCAGGAGAACTTCCCTAATCCTGTTGGATTTGGAGAGCATAAAGTCAGTTTTGACTTCTTTCACTGGTACCACTAGAGGTGGCACCCTATGAGTCGAGAAACCAGCTAGAGCTGATGAAAAATTAGACTGACTACCCTGCTAATGAGATCCTTTCCCTACTGGATAACTACTTGGCAATCCCTGATCATGTGTCCTGGCTTTCTATATCCAAAAGTCCCATCACTACCTAATCTACACAACCGCTGATGATTCTTACTATATTTCCTACAAAATAGGTTGGTACAACCATTGTTCATGTTGTCCTGGGTTTTAGAGTCTGGCACCCCATCCCTATTGTCCTGCCTAAACTTAGACACCGGCGCACTAGTTAAAGATGGGACTGGAGCTAAAAATTTCTAGTAGAAATAAGAATGATTTCCACTATCAAACCTCTGTTGTGAGAACATGAAGTTACATATTCTAGCCCTCTTATTTTTCCTTTTCTTCTTCTTAAGCTTCTCCTCAATATGTTGGGCATGAACCATCAACCTAGAAAGTTCCATTTACTTAATCAATAAGGTTGTTCTACACTTCTTGACTACACTATCAGATACCCCAGACACAAACTTACTCATACTAGACCTAGAATCAGCCACCATAGTTGGAGCATACCTCTCCAGCTGAGTAGACTTAAGTGAGTACTCCTCTACACTCATGTTACCTTACTTTAAATTTATGAACTCCTTCACCTTAGCCTCCTTCAACTTAAGTGGGAAGAACCTATCTAAAAATTTTTAGGCAAACTTCTCCCACTCTATAGGCCCTGCCTCAACATATCTGTCCTTCTTCTATTGCTTGAAATAAGTATAATCTACTCCCTGTAATTGGTATGGAACTAGTTCATCACTCTCACTAATAGTAAGATGAATGATGTCTATTATATTTTGCACACCATCCAGAAATTCCTGTGAATCCTCCTCAGACTTGGATCCAGAAAATAATAGAGAATTCAACTGTGTGAAGACTTAGATCCTAGCTGTTGTTGTATTAATCACAGGATTGGCTACAGTAATAGCCAACTAATTATTCTGAGCATACATAGAATGGGCCAAAGTGGTAAAAGCATCCCTGAACTTGGTGTGGGAAATATGTTCATTTAGAGGATCCTCCTGAACAAATGGTGGTGAGGGACGATTATTGTTCCTTCTTTCATTATTTCTTCTAGGAGACATTTTTTATAGATAGTTGAAGGATGATTTAGAAAAATGGAATTTAATAGATCTCATTCCCTTTCGCATGACATGAATACTGAAAGAAAGGAAACTTTTTTAAAATAACTCATAGCCTCTGGCCTATTAGCGTAGCGCACTTCTCACCCATGTACAAGACTCTACTAAACACAAATTTCAAATACCCTAGGATGCCTTAAAACCTTAGCCACTAATACCAAGTTTTTTTATGACCCAGGGCTACCTCCTAGTCGTAACATGCTGCTTTAGGACATAAGTGATTCCAAACTAACCCATGATCTGGTACCTACTATGAGTACGGAGTAATGTAATAATGCAATATCATGAGCTGGAGTTAAATTGATAAAAGTCTATTAAGATATAAATTAAAGAAAATACCAACATTTCTAAATTACAGAATAAACCAAAAACAAGTTTGAATAGCTGAAAATCTAGCCGAAAGCCTTTAATAGCTGACAAAGGGTGACCGAGGAACTGAGCATCTAAACCTATTTTGTTAAATCAATATAGTGCAAAAGAGAGTATGTGGTCAGTACTTTAAATGTACTGGTAAGTGATATAAGGAATAACAAAAAATACATATGGATACTGAACATAGATGCATGAACTGGTAAAAAATACAAGACCAAGTAAAACATGTACTAAGATAATCAGTAAAACTGACTGACTGAATAGCTGATAAACTGAATACTTGGTCATGCAAGCCTATAATGATATATAACCTGAGTACTAAACTGAAACTATGGGAGCTATCATGTAATCGACATGCCCAATCTGATCTAAATAGGGTCCAACATATAACCCCAGTTGGAAGGGTATCAATACCTTACCATGGGTATTAACACTATCTATGTGGATCTACTAAACTAGGGTTCGAAAGGACTAGGGTTTTAGTCCTCTACTGGCGGGTTACCCCTAAGAGAGTGTCAGTCCTCTACTAGCGGGTGAAATCTCATATCCTATGTTGGCTACACTATTCTAGAACTTAGGGATTGCTACTAAAGGTCTCATTCCTATACTGGTGGGTGATCCTTTATCCCAAGGTTCGCTCGGTGCTAAATCTTACTCTCAACTGAACTGACACTGGTACTAGTTTAAAGTCAACAAGACATCATAACTGATAATGCTCAACATGATCATATCAAACTAAATATAATAGTAAAATCATGATCTGACTAGCTTACTACTTTAAATTCTGAAACATGTGTTAACATATAGGTATTAGGTGTTCACAACCTTCCAGTACTAAATAATACTTAGAATACAAAATCATTATTTAAAACACTACAAGGGAATTCAAGATACGTAAACCCCAAAATATAGTATATTTCACTAAATTGATGGAATTCATGATTATAAGTAAGTGAATGTGATAAACTTATGAGAACAACATGATCACCTAGTTTATGTCGTAACTTAAGAAATTTAAACGGTATTAACTGAACTTGATATGGGAGATTGAAATACAAAGCGTGTAACAACATAATTCACATGGTAAAACATCCTGGCAAGGCTTGAATTAAAAACTACTAAGAAATTATGGAGTAAATTCATACATAACATTTAAATATCATGAAAAGAGGATAAAGAATTGATACTTGAATAAAAAGGGTTTTACGACTCAATGGGTGGAAGAAAACTATTTGATGAATACCCTACATACCTTAACTGCTTGAATCCTTGAAGAAGAAGCTTGAAATTGGAACCTTAAATGGTGAATCCTTGGGAAGAGGCTTGATTTTATGTTCTTGGGAAAGAGGGATGGTTTTACGTATGATAATTGATAGGGAATGGGAAATTGATTCCCCTTTTGAGGTTATAATTCGTCACTTTGATAGTTGATAACAGGGGGAAAGGACCAAAATATCCATCATTAAGTTAATAAAATGACTGCAGAAAATACAATTTCTGTATCACAGAGGTTATCACAAAAAATAACCTCTACGACATGTTGTGTATCGCAGAGCCTAACCTTCATGACATGTTGTGAATCGCAAAGAATATTCTTCATGACACTCCCAAATTACTAAGACTTACTACCTTCGAGGTCCAAAAGCACTATGAACCTCTTTTCAAAATTCTAAAGCTCTCTCGAATGACCCTTTTAATATTCCTAAATCTGTTTCAACTCAAACATCAATGTTTTGGACTCGGGAGAGCCAAATATAAAATATTTGCATTCTTAGGATCTTAAATTCTCTAAGTCCTTGTACTTAGTGTTAAACAATTAGACCCATTTAAACATATAACTAAGGGCTAAAAATGTGTCTATAATCTTATGGGTTATTACAGTATCGTACCAACCCCCAAGCCTACGTTACAAGCTGAATAAAGTAATATAGTGATCCTAGCCTGACTTTCTAAAAAATTATGGTAAATAAAATATGATCAAGCGTATGATATTCTATGCACATTGTTGGAACTTTACTTGAGAGTGTGAGGGTATCGTGATTATCCCTATATTGACATACATGATTCTACTAAGTGAGTGAGACTTTTTTATTATGAGAGTACATGGGTTGTGTTGCTAATTGTTCATCTGTTCAAGTATTGTAATCTATAAACATTCTTGGTTATTTATTACTAATATAATACCATAGCTTTATTCCCTTTGTGTCATGTGGTTGTTTTATATAGATCCACACAGTTGGTTTTAAAAAGTTAAAAGTTTGAGGGGTGATGTTTTTAAGATGAAATTGAGATTGACCACCGTAGGTATCTTAGGTTTCTTATGGTTAAGCATTATTTTTGTTTGTTGCCTTAGGACATGCAAACATTCTAAGTTGATGGTGTTGATGTGCCATGGTTTCATGGCACACTCGATGCTTACAACATTGAAATTATGTAAAGACTTAGCCCATTTTGTTAGATATGATGTGTATTTTTATGTATGCTGGAGGAAGCCAGGTTGGAAGTGAATTGGACCAAAATAAGAATAAAAAGCCCTAAAAACTGAAGTTACTATCTAGACCATGAGTCATTGGGTGACTATACGACTAGCAGCCCAAGTCGTCGTGATAATAGTGATGATTGCTTAGAGGAAGATAGAAGTTGAAGTTAGTTACGATTTGTAAGGATTGAGTATGACTCATAGGGTGAATTTGTTCTATTCAAATACTGTCCAAAGTCCTAAACATACGTAAATTGGAGCCCTAGTATAAATAGAGTTGACTACAACTCATAACGACAGGATACGACTCGTATGGAGAAGCCACTCTAATAATAGAGAGAGAAATTCTGAAAGGAGAAAATCCACTAGAGTAACAATGATTCCATCCAATGAATTGTAGGGTCTCGTGATGAGTCTTCATCACTAAGTACATAAGAGAGACTACGAATGGGTCTCGTGATGAGTCTTCATCACTAAGTACATAAGAGAGACTACGAATGCTGGCAACGAGTCATCGTCAATCCATATGACTCGTTGCCTGAGGCGTAGCCACTGCCAACCTTATTTTTCTATTTTATTTTGGTTAGGTTTTCTATGTTATTTTGAGACACCATAAATATTCCTTGTATATTTTATATTATTTTATGGACTTTATACATTCATAAATATATATTAATTTCAAGATTCGACTTCTGATCTTGGAATCCATTGTTCTTGGTAATTTGGTTGAGTATTAATTTGAGATTATTGGCTTTGTTCTTAAATTATTGTGAGAATCATCTTATGCTTTCTTTATTGAATTCCATGGATATTCTTTCAATCATGAGTGACTAAACCACCAAACAAGGATTGTCGAAACCCTAGCAAAATAACGAAGTAGAGGAAGTTTTAAGTCATTCTTAATAAATATCCTTGTATGTATTGTGATTTTCTTTTGTTTAATTATTTTTCTTAGTAGTTTCCAATGTTAAGAACCTGCATGTATTCACTACTTACTTCACAAGAGAGGTAGAGATTAGGAAATGAGGATCACAATAGTAATTAATCTAATTCATCTTTATTTAATTAACTTGACACTCAAAAAGTAATAGTTAATCTAGAATCTAGGATAAGGGTTAGGAAGGAAACATTCTGAGACTCAAAAGGTAAAGAGTGAAATTCACTAAAGGCATTCAAAATACGGTTATTGATACATAACTTATAAGATTCTGTATGCAAGGTATTATGACGGTTTGATAAAGAATGATAAATCTACGGAGTTAGAAAGTTAGGGGAACACAGGCCTAGTAGTCTTCCCAGATTAATTTCAACTAAAGTGATCAAGACTTATTCTACTTTATTGTTTTCATAGGAAAACCCCTTTACTTTTCCTGTATTTTTTTGGCTACTTCAATAGATTTGTGAGAGACATTCGACCTATTCCCTGTGGGATCGACCCCAACCGTAGTTGGGTTACTATAATTTGACAGTGATTACATCATAACTTCTTGGAGGGTATAGTTTAGGCAACATCATTGAGCATCTCACAAAACTCCCATAGGTTTCTCACCTTATCAACTTGTGTATGGAAAGACATGTCACTTGCTGGTTGAACTTGCGCATAAGGTATTATAGGCATTGAAGAAGCTAAATTTTGATTGGAGTGACGTTATGCACTTGACATTGGCCAAGATGAATCAGTTAGAGAAATTTAGCCTTCGTACTTATAAAAGTTTAGCCTTATATAAGGAGAAAATGAAATTGTACCATGAAAATCAAATTGAGAAGAATGTATTCCATCCTAGTGATGTGGACTTATTGTATAATTTGAGATGCCACTTGTTTCCTGAAAAGTTGAAACCTGGGTGGTCTAGACTATTCACCATGGTGAGAGTATTCCCATATGGTTTGATTGAGCTACACTAAAATGAGGATGTCTCATTCAAGGTAAATGAACATCGTGTTAAATATTACATAGAAAGAATGGAAGAGTCAAAAGTGTGTAAGAATATTAGCCTTGTAAAGTCTAAGTTTCCAAGAGATTTGAGTCATAGCGATGCTAAATCAGGCACTGCTTGGGAGGCAGCCCATAAGCTTATTAGTAAATTCTGAGTACCTAACATAGCCATGTCGTGCTGCAATGTTAAATCAAGCACTGCTTGGGAGGCAATCTAAGGTTTTAGTGTTCACTTTGTTTTTGTTTTGCAGGATAGGAAGCATGGGGAAGTACTTGGAGAATGGTAAAAATTGTCAAAATTTCAGACGAGTTGAGGTAAGTGTACCTATAACTCAACCTATAAGTCGTAGGTCTGACCCATGACATGTAAGTTAAGTCGTAGGAATTGAAATAAAAAATTTAGGTCTCTGAACTTCAAACTACACCCCCTACCTACGGCTTGTAGATGTAACCTATAACCCCGTTGGCTGGGTCGTAACAGTCAAAACTAAAAAAGAGTGCAAAAGAATACCTATGACCCCTACCTATAAACCATAGATAGAACCTATGGCTTCTAGGTAGGGGTATAGGTATCCTCTGATCATGGGCCAAAAATTTAATAAAAATAAGGGTCAGGCATATACGACCCAACACGAACCAGTCATCCCCTTATATTTAAAATGAAAACCCCAATCCTTCTCCTATTTTTCAACTTCTAAAGAAATTCAAACTCTTCCACTTCATAACCTCACAACTCTCCTACTTCCAACTCACTTTTTTGTATGATCCAATGCCAAAATTTTGTGATAATCAAGTTGTACTTTTGCATTCTAAGATATTTTCACTTGTGTTAAGGTTCTTCATGTTCCAAATTTAATTTATGCACAGATTTTGCTTTAGAAAACTTGTAATCTAACTAAAAGTGGAATAGAACTTGATTAACTCAGATAATTCTTAAAATACTTGTGAAAATTGAATTGATGCATGTTATTGTGATCAAAATAGATCTGTAGATTGGAAACCATTTTCTAATTTAGATAGGAAATTTTGAGAAGGAATTAAAAATCCCTCAGGAGTGACTACGTCCCTACCTATAACACGTAAGTTGAACCTACTAGTCATATGTTAGCCTCATATAAATTAGACATAAAGCCCTAAAAGATCAAAGGCTTTGTTTTCTACCTATGAGCCTACCTACGCCTCCATAAGTACGATCTATGGCTAGTAAGTTGGGGCGTATGTAGCCCCTGATTTGGAATCTCAATTTGTTTTGTGTTTTCTATTACATTATTGTCTTTTATCATTGACAACTCTCTTTATAAGTATAATGGAATCCAAAACTACACCAAAGAAGGGTGTGCAGTCCAGATTGAGAGATGAGTCTCCTGAATGGAATAGATCTATGGAGAAGTACCCTGTGATAATGCACCCTTGTCTCCATACTAGAATAGGGTCCAGACTTAGAGAAATGCAATAGACAAGGCTTCTATTTAGTTTGGGTCTAATCTCACAGCACTACAAATACCTCATTTTGGTCCCCAAGCTGCCGCAACTCGTGTTATCCGAACTATACCCAAAATGAAATAATCTTAGACATTACCATCATACTCTTCTATCCTTCCCCAGTTTGATAAGGGAGAGAATAAGTTTAGTTCTAGTACTGGTGAGGAGTATTCAATTGTCCCCATCTGAGAAAGGGATGAATTTTGCATCAGGTACCGATGATCATGAGATAATTGGATCCTTATTTGATGAGGGTGCAAAGACTTTACAGGGTACTCAGGATATTTCTAATTTAGCCTTAGCTGCTCAGGATTTGACATACATCTCAGTATTACTAGTTGCTCAAATAATTCAGAGATGGTATGTGGTAGACATGCAATAAATCTATAATAGGGATATTGATTTTACTGAGAAGGGTAGAACTCGGTGTAGTATTGTTGAGGATATTTGTATTGAGCTTACTTCTTTGGTAGGCTCTCCGGACTTGAAGGATGCCTTTGATAGATATGGACTTAGTTGGATGGACAAGCCTTCAGGAACTTACTGCCTAAAGATTGTTTCAGAGTTTTATGCATCTTATGTAATTAATTTATTTAATCACACCGACTGAGGGTAGATATTTGGACCATCCCCTATTGACTTACACACTAGTTATAGGAGTTAGGGTTGATTTATCACGGGAGACTATTCATCGTTTCATGTTTGGGCTTAAGTTTGTGGGGCGAGCTACTAGAACAAAGTTTATTTTAAAAAGTAGACGGCTAATATGAGATGTTGACTACACGGAATAGTAAAGATATTTTGCTAGATGGTTAGCTCAGTAGATCAGTGATCTTGGTACTAATGCCCCTTGGATTAAGGGTAAGAAAGAGATAAAAAAAGGTCTTTATTGCATTCATAGTAAAGTTTTGGTAGACATTGTGAGGCATCGATTGATTCTAATGGTAGTGGATAATGCTCACATGGGATCGAGCTATATTGATTGTCAGTCTCATAGCTAGCTATAACATTGATTTTACCAGGTGGATCCGAGCTAATATTCACAAGAGATCATTTTGAGGTTTACCATTATTCCTTTCCCTTTCTTGGTATAAGAATTGTGTGATGCAGCAATAGTAACAGATATCCTAGAGGTTAATCATAGGTTTGAGCTACCTGCATGGCTGATATTGGGTTGATTAAGGATGATGCTAACCCCATTTCACTATATAGTATACAGTAGTTAGCATCTTCAGGCACGACCTATTTTGAGGTGCCTTTTGTATCAGCTGAGCATGTTGATAGTCCGACACCAGATGGAAAAATTGATACAGGTATCCAGTGGGTAGATCTTTCTACTATGGTGTAAAGTGAAGAGGCTACAAGCACTTCATCTCCAGCTTCAACTTCTACTTTATCCCCTCACTCACTAGTTGTAGGCATGGTGACTGTGCCACAAAAATTCTTACGGTAGTTGGTGGATCAGCGAAAAGAGTTGAGTGATCTTTAGACACAAACCGACACCTAATTTGCCATATTATATGGACAAGTCCAACCATAAATATGGTCTACATTAGAGGTATCTGAGAAAAGAGTGGAGGATAGGATGATGATTCCTATAGAGCAGCTAACTAGAGAGATTCATAGGTATATTGATAGCTTTAAGGCTTGAATGGGAGACTGAAACTAAAAGGGTCAAGTGTCTGCCTTAATAGGCCTACGTGAGAAGGTGGCTACTTTAATATCAGAGTTGTGTACTTTAGTTGAAAGTCATGTTCTTGTTGTCCCTGTAGAGACACCTTTCTTTACACAACCACTTTTTAGACCACCACCACTGATTTTTGATTTGTTTAATGAGGAGGATGAGGCCCAAACTATTAGTGCTAAGAGAGAACATGGATAGAAAGAGTAGGGTAATTCAGACTAGTTTAGGAAGGACTTGAAATATACAACCATAGAGTCTATGATTTATTATGACATTAATAAGCAAAGGCATGCCCCTATTGCATTAAGTGCCTCTTCTAGTCAAGAACTACCATCACCTCCTGCCGATGAGTAACATGATGCCTCAACTGAAGGCGAGCCCACTTCTGATGCCTAAATCATCCCAGGTATGTCCTTACACCCTTATGTTCTCCAGTTTTTAGTATGAACTAGGGACAGTATAACAGCCTTAATTTGGAGTGGGGGTATACCAATAACCCAGGAATTTTTTATCATATCTCTATTACAATGGTGTGTTATCATAGCAGAGACAGCATATTAAGGGATTGTGTTGTTTAATGATATGTTTTATGTTTTGTTTTGATAGAAGAAAAATTAGGAACCAAAGGTCAGTCAAAATTATTTTGTGTTTTAAAGTGTTTGAAAAATATGATACCTCACCTAAATCTTTTGTGAACTGTATGTTGTGAAAATATGTATAACCATTATTGAATCTTGATATGACATTAGTGTTAGGGATAAAATAACAAAAGCTTAGCATTTTATGAACCATATAGGTTGTAGTTGGTAATGTAACCCTGTACCATGTGTGTGTGAGGCATTTACCTAGTTCACTTTGTGTGTTTAATACAGAACTTTCCCAGTTAGTACTGTCTAGATTATAGGATAGTTGGTTGGGACATAATCATAAGTCGTGTTTGAATAAGTCCACTCTTAGCCCAAAAGACCAACCAAATAAGAATAAGTATCCCTTGATCCCTAATTTCAACCTAAATTGACCTATTTTCTTATTTTAACTTTTCACCTTCCCATTTAATTAGAATGAACCTATTTTGTCCCTAGGTAGGGTTGGGTATGGTAGAAAAGTGTTAAAGTGAATAAATGCAAAGAATGAAGAAAACCACACCCAATCTGCATAAGCAATTAATGATAAAAAATGAATAAAAGAAGCATGGTTAAGTGGTAGGTTCAATAATGTAAGTGTTGTGACAAAGAGGGTGTGTCACTATTTCCCATAAGTACCAACCTACCCCCAAGCCTACATTACAAGTCTAGAAAAATCCTATAGTAATCCCAGTCCAATTATCCACAAAAATAAGGTATTAAAAATAAGGGCAAGCCTATGGTATTTTATGCACATTGTTTGAACTTTTTTTGAAGGCATAAGTGTTTTGTAGTCCCTACATTAACATGCATAATGATATTGTGAGAGTTGGGACTTCCTTGTTGTGAGGGTACATGGGTTGTGTTGTTAACTACTTATTTGTTTGGGTAGTAGTGATTACATATATACTTGGTTGTTTATTGTTAATATAATGTCATCACTTGATGTCTTTGTATCATTTTATTGTGATACATAGATCCACACAGTAGTTTTAAAAGTTGTAACTAGGAGAGAGTAAGCAACCTGAGCTAAACTGAGTTGACTGCCATAGATACCTTAGGTTTTCTTAGTTAAGCATCCTGTTTGTTAATTTAAGTGTTTCTTTCCTGAGGACATGCAAATTTTCTAAGTTTAGAGCATTTATATGTGATGTTTTAACGACATTTTTTATGCTTAAAACAAGGAAATTGTGCAGGTACATAGGTATTATTGTTAGATGTGATATGCTTTTATGTTGATTTTGAAGGAAAAAATTAAAGCCAAGGGTGAGAAAAAGGGATGAAAAGAAGCTGAGAGGCTACCTATAAGCCAACTGCAGCTCGTAAGTATGTAGGTGGCCAAGTAAGTAGAAGTTCTGAAGATTCTAAAGTTGGTCGACCAATGTCTAATTCTGATTCCCTTACCTATAAGGCGTAGGTACAACCTACGGACCGTAGGTTGCCTCACAGGTAGAGGTTTTGAGGATTGAAGATTTCTCTAATTTCCACAAGCATACTTACGCCTTGTAGGTCTAACCTATGACCCATCGGTTGCCTCATGAGTTGGTGTCGACTTTGGTTTTATACATCATTTAGGATAGGATTTCTAATGTATCGATAATTACACTGTGGGTGTTTTATGACTAGTTTACATACTTTTTACATTGTTTTGAGTTCTGAGATAGATTATTTATCTTGGAATAATTGTTCTAGGTTTTTAGGGTTCATAATTAATTTAAAATTTTAGGTTTTCATTCTTATTCTTCATAGGTTCACTTTTATACTTTCATCTATGAAATGCCTGTACGTTCTTACAATCTTGAGCAGCTAAACCTTATAACTAGAGTTGTGGCAGCCCTGATGGATTAACAAAGCAGCTTAGTGCGATGCCATTTTAAATTGGTGTTATTGCGTGTATCAGGATTTCTTTTATGTTGATTTCTTTCTGGATGGTTGCAAATATTAGGAACTCACCTGTATTCAATACTTCTCGAGAGAGAGCTAGATATTAGGAAAAAAATCACAACAATAATTTGAAGTTATCAACCTTTATCTAATCAACTTGAGATCGAGAGGAGATAGTAATCTGATATCAAGAAAAAGGGTTAGTAATGTAACACTCTGAGACTGATAGAAGATGATTGAAATTCACCCAAACCAGATTCTAGAGATAGTTAGGTGATACATAATTTGTTAGATTTTGCATCCAAGGCATTGAGATTGTCTGACGACCGGTATAAGAAGAAAATAGACTTCCTAGAGGAAGAAATAGAAAGACTAACTGATCGGGGCGCCAGCGATCGACTAATAGAAAAGAAAGAAAGAGAAATTTTCGCACTAATAGCTGACTAAGCACAAAAAATCTATGGAGTAATGAAATTAGGGGGAATACAATCCTAGTGATGGTATCATATTGATGACAATCCTAATTACCCAGCATTGTCACTTCACTCTTACTTTTATAAAAAAAAC
Source organism: Capsicum annuum (assembly GCF_002878395.1). Lineage (NCBI taxonomy): Eukaryota > Viridiplantae > Streptophyta > Magnoliopsida > Solanales > Solanaceae > Capsicum > Capsicum annuum. The sequence continues at coordinate 31,429,666 of NC_061120.1, read as the reverse complement.
TTTTTACTTTCTATAAATTTTCAATTAAATCAGCAAGCTCTAGATAGATTTTTACCTATTCCTCGTGGGATCGACCCCAACTTTGTTGGGTTCTATATATGAAAAGTAACTGCTTTGTACTTTTTGGAGGTGTAAGTTGGGTGACATCATATGCCTCTAGACCAAGAAATTAACTTCTATAGTAATTTGGAGCTAGGAACTTGCCCTATGTTATTCCTCCCTATTGAATGGATTCAGTTGAATTGAGGGAACTTAAGACTCAATTGTAGGAGTTACTTGATAAGAGATTCATCCGTACTATTACTTCACCTTGAGGTGCTCCAGTGTTGTTTGTAAAGAAAAAAGATGGTAGCATGAGAATGTGTATTGACTACAGAAAATTGAATAAGGTTACCATCAAGAATAAGTATCCCTTGCCCCGGATAAATGATCTTTTTTATTAGTTACACTATACTTATATTTCCTCTAAGATAGACTTGAGTTCTAGTTATCACTAATAAAAAATTTGGCCGGAGGATATACCCAAGATAGATTTCAATACTCGAGACAGGCATTATGAGGTTTTAGTGACGTTATTTGGGTTGCCTAACATACCAGCAGCTTTCATAAGCTTAATGAATGGTATCTTTAAGTCTTTCTTGGATTTTTTCATGATTGTTTTAATTAATGACATTTTAGTTTAATCTAATAGTAAGGAGGAACATCCATGTCATCTTTGCATTATATTAGAGATCTTGAAGGAAAAACAGTTTTATTATATGTTCTCTAAATGTAAAATTTGGCTGTCTTTTGTTGCCTTTTTAAGGAATGTGGTTTCAAAAAAAGGAAATAGTAGATCCCCAAAAGATTGAGGGTGTTAGGATTTTGGTTTGACATAGATTTGTGATTGGTGTTAGAAGCTTTGTAGGTCTTAACAGTTATTGTAGTAGGTTTATCGAGAATCTTACCTCCATTGCTACTCACCTGACAAGGTTGACTCAGAAGAAGGTTCCATTTATATGGTTGGACTAGGGTGTAGAGAGCTTCCAAAAATATGACAACCCAAATTGTCATTACTCTTAAATAAGGAGTAGAACCTTCACTAAATTTTCCCTTACACAATTTTTAAGAAATTCAGGATTGGCTTATTATTAGGTAATTTTTTAGGGTGTAATAGCGTAAGGAAATTTGGTACCAATGTGAGACTCAGGGGGAATTTTTGAATTGATTTTTAGAAAAAAGATGAGTTTAGGAAGCCATATCAACTTCTGGCAAATAAAACAGCTAATAGAACTCTATTATAGAGTTTACCGTGAAATTGTTTATTTGCGATGTATATTTTGAGGTTTGTGTTGTAAAATAGACCTAAATGAAGAGTGGCATCGTGATTTTACCTCAAGAAATTTGCAATGGTAAAACAACCATTGCAACTAAAAGTGAACCACATACTCGTTGATACTAATGCTACCTATGCTCTTCTGTGCTCTTCTTTTTTCATTTTATAGACACCTATGCTCTTTTTTTTTCATTTCACATATGTCATACTTGTTAAAGTAATGATTCTACCGATGCTCTTTTTTTTGTTAAGTGTAGAGTGTTTTCTGGCATTTGAGATGAGACCTCAACTTTATCCAGTAGTTCCGGACTTTGATTCAAGGGTGAGCACCATGGTCGAGCAACCATTGTATCATCTTACTTTTGTTCATGTCCTTTGTATTGGGACTAAGACACTTTCATATTTCTTTCGTTTTTCTAGATAATAACCTAGTTATAGTTTTTGGATATTCTTAGTTGTTCTTATATGATGACTTCAGGTCCTGAGGTATGTGATAAATAGAAGATTCTCGCACTCTATTTTAGTTTAATGATTGGTTAGATTGAACTTTATTTCCTTAATGAATATTTGGGTTTGGTGACTTGTAACTAAAATGTTGATTAAGAAAAGTAAATTGCATGACAATTGGACTTAGTTAGTGAAGGTGGGGTTAACTAGTTCTTCTGCCATAGTTTTGGGAGTATGTAAATCATAACCAATTGGGTCATGAAAAAGATGTTATTAGAGCACTGGGTTCGTAGATCTCATCATACAAGATGGGTCTAGTGGATTCTTATGGGATGGTGTTGGGGATAATTGAACTTTTCGTTGGGAGGCTACTAGGCTTTATGAAACAAAATCCTTTCTATCTTTCTTTAGTGCTATGACTTGATCTCACTTTTTATCTGGTGATCTAAATTGGTATCGAACTTATTCACTCTTATTTTGAAGATAATAAATAATTGTTACATCAAAACAGCTATTATTGCACCACCGGCAGCACCCATATTGGTTGTTGGGATCATAATTTGGGCCAGGCCTTTGGTAAGGGGTAGGACAAGGAGGGGAGGAAAAGAGGCTACATCCACTAGGGGTGGAGCCTGAGCATCCATAGGACCAACAGGACAAAGTACACCATCCCCTCCCACTCAGCAGGATGCTCAAAAGTTGGTTCAAAATGAGGATGTGGTGGTTGAGAAAGAAAAAGTAGTGGTCCTTTAAAATATGGTACCTGTGCAAAATAGCATAGCCTAAGTTCCTACTCTGCTGAATTGATTCAACAGGTGTTGGGGATTCTGAGAAACTTAGCTAGCACCAGTACTACTCTATTTATTCCAATATTTTTGTCTCTGGGATTATAACATGCAGCTATTGTGGCACCTAGAATGGATGAGGGATTTAAGACTACAGTGTATTCCGGATAGATATTTGGACCGGTGATGACTATTAATGAACATGGGTTTTTCTACAAGTTTATAAAGATAATACCAAATTCTAAAAATGTTTTTTAGTTTTTGATAGATTTCCATGATATGGTTATTATTGAAAGGTACGAATTAGAATTTGTCTCTTTTCAGCTGTAGGCCAAAGCCAATCAATGATGAAGGTACTTTGTGAAGTTTAGGGTTACCTAACCTCCACTAACTTGGGAATAATTTCAGAATGTATTTTTAGGTAAATATTTTCCCCTCACTTATTGTGATTAGAAGAATGATGAAGTGGCGTCCTATGAGTCAAAGTTTCATGCATTGTCCCATAATGCACTAGAATTGATTACTACAGAGTAGGAGAGAATTAGATACTTTGTAAGAGGTTCGAATTCAAGGATTCATATGGATACTTTATCAATGGTGAATTCAGAAAGTCCTTCTAAGAGGTGGTTGAGGTTTCTAAGAAGGCTAAAGCTATTGGGAAACAAGGGGAGGTGAAGGTGGAGGAAAAGAAAACCCGAACATCGGTACAATTCATTGGTACTTATTTGAGGAGTCATAGTTCTTAGGGTCCTTCTTCTGGGCCCTATCATTCATCCTACATGTATCCATAGGGTGGCCCAGCTGGGTTAAGTTATCAGACTTCACGAACATGCCGTTATACATCTTTGTCATGTCCAGTTCAGAGACCTACTTTGTGCATCATGTGACATAAGTGTGGAGATTTGGTCTGCATAAAGAGGAATTGTCCTAATTTATTTTCCATAGGTCAGTTAACTCAACAAAGAGTTTTTATGCTCTAGTCCCAATAGTTCGTGGTGGTGGAGGAAAGAATAAGGGTCGTCCCCAAGATGGATGTGGTGGGAAGGATACAAGGAAGGGTGGATACTAAGCCATCCGAGGTAGATGCAGGTTGGTAGAAGTGGTTGAATTCACCCAAATTACACCTATAAACAAAGTATAAAGTAATTGTTAATCAAATATAGAACCCAACTAGGTCAGAGTAGATCCCACGAGGAATAGGCCAAACTATCTATTAAGTGTCTGCCTAAGCAATCAATAAATAATTTCCAGTAAAAGAGGGCTTATGTAAATCAAAGTTCAAGAGTAAAGGTTGTTTATTTCATTGAATTTGTAATCAAGATATGAGAAGCACTAGGACTATTTTCCCCAATAACATAATAACTCTATAGGTTCTTCATACTAAGTGATCTCTCGTGGTGCTTGGAATTCATAATGCATAGGTTATGTTCACCTAAACGACTATAGAAACTTGTTTAAGAAACTATCCTCAAGTAAGTGTCCTCTTCTCCTGAGTTTCACATTACTAACCCTTATTTTGGATCCTAGCAGTAACTTTCATGAATTATCGGCTAAAATAGTCATTGAAGGTTAATAGCGCCAATGCTATGTTATTTATTTCCTTTCCCCATATGTAACACCTGATTTCATTGTGAGTAAATATAGGGCGGGTTCTAGCCTTTATAGTTGCTAAAAAGCAATCAAACCGAAGAGAACAAACAATACATGCCCAAACACCTTTTGAGAATCACTTCGTACTATGAAAACTACTTTGTTATTATGTCAGTTCCCACAACCCTAGTTGTGGTGTTAAGCTACTCATAAATGCAAGAACACAAGAAGAATTCTTATAAGAAAGCATACTTATGAACTTACAAGAATAAGACAAAAAACTCTAAAATCTCCCTTTCAACTAAAACCCTAAAATTGATGTTTATACTTCAAAGAACAATAATATGTCTCAACATTACTAGTATAATGTAACTAAAATAACAAACCTATTAGGAGTATTTATATACAAACATAAAATCTATCTTAAACATAGTTGGATTTGTTGAGTTTGCACATCAGAAGAAGGAAGGTATGATCGTGGTTAGATACCACAATCATATTTCGTGCTCGTAGGTTACACTTGACTTTGTCGTCTTGCATATCTTAATTGGAACAATGCTTAGTACGAGCTCGTGGCTTCTTGGTACAATCATACTTCCTTTTCATAGCCTCTTCCTCTGATTTTTTAGCTTGAAGAATATCTCTCCCACGATCATTAGTATGACAATATGGTATCATCCCACGATCGTGGAACCCTCTTGTCTGATTACTTCACACTTCAAATCTGCAAGTCTTAATTTTAGATTCCTTCCCCAAGATTAATTGTACGGTTGTGACATCCTTCCTATGATCGTGGGAAGTTTCCCTCTGCATAACACCTGGTTGAATCTCAGTTCCACCGATGACATCCTTGCTATGAACGTGGTCAGATCCCATAATCATGGAAAGTCTTCGCCTGATACCTATAAGTCTAAATATATTCAAACTTGTTTGACCTGTAAATACCACCAAAACACCTCATAAAATCTTTAAAATATCTTTGTACTTGAAAATATCCATGGTTTTAAGCATAAAAAATGACGTAAGTTTGCGGCACATCAACACCCTCCACTTAGGACGCTTGCATGTCTTGAGGCAAACAAAAACAACTAAAACTAAAACGTAACTAAATAATGCTTAACCAAGAGAAATCCAAAAGTACTACGACAGTCATATTTTCATAAATCACTTAGGCACATATTAACCAAAAACACAAGTTCACCACTCTCCAATACCATCAAAACCAACAATCATTGTAGTTACGTAAACCACTCAACATAACACAATAGGATCAAGAAATGGCATTATAACATCAACACATAACCTAGAATGCAAGCAAATGACACCACCCAAATGAGCATTAACTATGGTGCATCCCCTATGCCCTCACATAGAAGAAGTCCCTTACCCAATCAAATAGTAACTATGATGCAACCCCTACGCCTTACATTAAAGAAGTTCCTAACACTCATCAAATGCAATGAATATCATGATAGGGACTGAAATTAAGCACTCACTCTCACAACGAAGTTTGGACAGTGTGTGTTTGATACCATAGGCTTGCCCTTATTTTCTATATCTTAGTCTTTTGGACAATTGGACTAGGATCACTATAAGAAATTTATTGGCATGTAACATAGGTTTGGGGATGGGTATGGTACATATGGGCAAAGTGACTAAACCCTCTTTGGTACTACACCACTTTTTGGTTTAACTTTTCCTGCTTTCTTTACTTGAGTTCCTTCTTTAACTTTTTCGGACCTCAAGTGTGGTTTTCTTTTTACAACTTCTTCTCTTTTTTTCATTTTCTTTTTATTTTTTTCTCTTTTTTTTTTGAAACTTTTCTTTCTTTTTTACATCATACCGCACTCGACTCCTTTTTCATCTTACTAACCTTTCCTAAATACCCTAACTTTTTATGCACCCCTACCTTAGTCACCCTCAACTTAGGCAATTTGTCTAAGTCGAAGTGCACAGTGTCCAAGTAGGGACTAGGGCCAAGACAGGTTCACTGTTAATAATTAGGAAGGTGAATAGGTTGGTTCAAAGAAACGGTCTACTTAGGCTCAAAGTTTGACATCAAGGGATTATTTGGTGGGCTATTTTGTCTTTTAGTAGACTATTCAAGACTTGCCAATGATCCGTTCCTAACCTCTTATCCTACAACTTCCGTGAGACAATCGAGCAAGTTCTGGATCGCACATACAAGAGAACTAGGTAAAACCTCACACACACATAGCTCGAAGATACATACTCATTCACTACCTATCCATTACATGAAAGTTAGGCTATAGTTATCATGCTTATAATCCTAATTCCATAACGAGATCCACATTGGTCATAATTCAGGGTAACCAAACAACATATCAAAAATATCAAAATATTTTATGGAGGGATATCATTTAAACACAAAATCTATTTCAACATCATTTGCATGCTCTTATTTATTTAGACTAACTACGTTTGCTTATTTCTCTCCCGGTTACATAAATGACACAAAAGCACAAAATAAAGCTCCTAAAAATGTCATCTCTAACTAATAGCACATCTGAAAGAAAAGAAATAAGGGAACAAAATCTTTGGGATATGGTACACCTCCACCCCCAACTGATAAATCATGTAATGTCCATATTACATGAAAAATAAAAAAAATTAAACCAAGGGTAGAAAATATACTTGTGTTGCATTAAACGTCTCCTGTCAACTGGTCATTAGGGTCACAAATGCGACCTTATCCCACTCTACACTAGTGGCTTCAGTTGTGGATGTACCAATCTCTGGAAAGTGGGCACCGATGGTGGCAAGTGCAACAAAGAAGTCATCATAGGGGCAATCTCTATGACCCACCACTCCCAATCACATCAAGAGGAGAACCAGTGGTGTCACTAACATATGGGACCTCAATCATCTTTGAAACATGTATCTCAAAGGTCCTCTCAAGCTCAAAAATTGGGGTTATCGTGCCACCCTTATTCTTTCTCTTTCTTCCTTTTCTATCCACTTTCTTTTTCTCACCCTTACCCATTTTTTTCCACTTCTTATGGGAAACAAGCATCCTTTATCTTCTCTACCTCTGCATCTACCTATTTACCCACACCCCTATCTGTTGGATCTTGGGTCTAAAAGTTGGTACTTGTATGTTTACCACAAAATCATCAAATATAGGTAGTGGTGGAAGTTGTACTACTAAGAACTGTGTCCCAAAAAATTCCTTCACAGTATTTTTTAAACCATCTAACTCAATGGTGAGTGTGCTCAAATCTAAGGCCTATAGACTATCTATATTATCCATCATCTAGCTCTCAAAACTATCAAGGCAAGTCTGCATTCCCCGCACTACTACTCTAATTTCATCTACTAAGTAGGGATTACCCTCATCTCTAATATATTTTATCTTCGGATCCAACACAGTTTGGTTCATCATAATTTGCTCCAGAAAAGTTGTAGGCACCAATGTATAGACGACATTTGCTGACTAAACTGTACCCAAATGTGATGTGGGTTGCGGTATGGATAATAAAGTAACACCAACTTTGAAATTCGAAAAATCTATAGTAGCTATAGCTCTCTCAGTTGCCTATAAAGGCAAGTCTGGCACCAAACCTCAGACTCAAATCACCATATTCAAAGCATTCTTTATTAAGGTGATGTCTGCAGTCTTATAAGAAAGGTGAATTTGTCAACTAATAGAATAGAAGGTACACTCAAATTGTAGCATAGAATATGTCAAGTTGGGGAAAGAGAGGATAGTATGATAGAGTAATGTCCTCTCTTAAATTTCTTCTACAATGATCATCGAATATTTAAATCCAGTTCTACCTTAAAATCCACTATCATTTTAGCCTTGTCCGCAATCAATATGGTTTCACTACTTATTAATGAGAAAAGGTATCTAACAATAGACTACCACACCTTAATGGTGAAACTCTCAATGTGCTTAAAATATTGCACCATTTACCCACCCATCTCTCTCCTTTGCTAGCAATGTGGTCCACCAACTACTTATACTGTATCAACTTATTCCCCATGATCTAGATCTTGACCTTTTTTAATTTTGACATCTAGTAATCATACTCTGGAGCCTCTAGTGATGGCTTAAAATCATCTCTGAGCAAGGCTTTTTCAATAGGCTTTTGTGATATGTCAATGAGTGTACCCCTCAACATTACTAAATATAACTTTGGCTACTTCATCATATACATCTCCTTCCCAGAAGGAGTAATGTTCTCTGTCGTTACTGCAAAGTTGGCATAAAATTCATGCACCAACTTGGTCTGTATTTTCCAACATGCTTGGTCATCCACCCTAATTTAGAACCCTCGATAGTTCCCTAGGTAGCATTCAATGTTATTTTTGTATGCTCCAGTTATGGTTTACCTTGTTGTTCAAGGATACTCTGTCATTATAGTAAGCTATAGACTTAGGTACAGCCTATCTCCTCAAGTCTGCCCCTCTTAGAGGTTGAGTTGTAGTAGCAACACCATTGAAAAATTCAATATTAGCATTTCTATAACCCACTTTAGAATCATTATTCTCCTTAGACAAACTTGTCATATATACACCCTCTGCAACCTCTATTCCATCCCCATTAGGGTTCGCAGTTGGGTTTCTCTCTTCAAATGGGGATGCTTAATAGGGTGGCTATGAACACCAATGTAGAGGATGTTGGGACCTTGGCTTTATCAATTTTGATCTAGTAGCCCAGGGTTCTAATTTCTCATAATCACTGCTTTTGGAGAACTCAACCTCCAAGCCACTAGACTCTTTTAATTCACTTTTTGAGACTGAAGATGTGTACTCAGTCCCTGTTTCTTAGTTATTTTCTTATGAAGTGCCTCTTCTTGCATTTATTTGGGAGATTTAGGTTCTATAGTGCCTGTAAATAAAAATATTAATCCTATAAAGAATCAAAAACACAGGTTCAGTAATTCATGCAGACGACCAGTGCTACGATATTAGAAAAGTACCATAATCACACCTTCAATCGAAGGAAGCATTTACCAACAAAGTTCTGGGGATTGTCACATCTGTCAACTACATCCCCCAATCGTATCATGATACATTGATCGTGGACTACAGTCATCTTATGAACTCCGTTATCACTCCACTATGATTTAACCTTACAATCGTATATTGATATAACGATCGCAGGTTGTGTCGTGGAGTGTGCACTGACACTTAACAGTTCAAAAATACAAGATTCACCTTAAAAGATCATATTTTTAACAAAAACAGTACTCAGACTTCCCCCTTGTTATCTATTCAAACATCAATCACACAAAGCAAATATTTTAGAGCAATTTTGATTATTCTACTCCCTCCAAACTAAGATGAGCAAAAATTGTTACTTAACAAGGTATGTATCCACTCATTAACTTTCAAGCATGTAGATAATTGTAAATTGTGAGAATTAAACTTATGATGTTTTTGAAAATTGCAAGTGTTTTGCATATTAAAGAGTTCAAAAACTTGAGGCAGTGGCTGCTTATCAGTTTAAATTTCAAAAACTCAAGGTCAAATTTCATATTTTTTCTTTTTTGATCGTATAATTGTATGTGAAATTGAGTTTTAATGAGAAATGAGTTGTATCAAGTCTTGGATATAATGAACTTGGGAATAAATACGAAAGTATGTCAGGTCGGATTACATAATGTTAAAACTAGAGGACCCAACAAAGGGTTATATCCTACAATCGTGGAATCATGCCATGATCATTACATGTCCTCATGCCATAATAGTTCAGAAAAACTTACCTAAGAACCTACGAAGCTTAAGGACGATGGTGGTATCTAGACACGATTGTTTCTTAAAATCGTAGGTTCATGTACCTAAATGTTCGTTTTTAGGAGTTAGATCAGACGATCAGTACCACAATTAAGCTTTCATTTTATGATAGTGGGGATCAATCTTTGTTTTATCCATTTTCAGCTCGAAGGGTTGAAAACATGAGTTTTTGACATTTCAAATTATTCCAAAATATTAAAGAAAATTTTAAAATAATTTAAGAAAATACAGAGTCATCATTTGATTTTTTAAGAAAATAATTTTAAAAAAACAAAAATATTTAAAAAGCTTTAAAAGAGAAATAAATCTTTGAAATAAAGAACTAGGTAAGGATTCTGGTAACGTCTTGAAAAGGTTTTTTAAGGCATTCAAGAAGCATCCTTAAAAAATCCTTGGTCAAAAGATAATTTGCTTGATTTTGAAAACATGACTTCGTAACATAGAAAATAGTTTACATAAATTAAGGAAAAAAGTCTACTTAACCAAAACTTGAATTGTTGCAGAATTTAAGGGAAAACATATTTAATTCGTGACAATGAAAAGAATGATTTCAAGAAAATATCACTTTATTAATTATTTATGAAAATGCCTCATTGAAACCATTAATTATGAGTACTTGAAATTTTTTAGGAGAACAACATTTTAGGTTGGAAAATGATTACTCTAACCTAAATAATCTCCTAGTCATATGAACAAAAGTAAATGTCATTTTTGCAAACTCTAAAAATATTTAATTTAAAAGTTTAATCGTAAAGAACTTAATTGTTATTGACTCAAGGTATTAGACTATATGCAAAATGATAAAAGAAAGGACAATATAAAAATAAGCAAAATGATAACTCGGAGGGGATTTATTTCAAATTAACCAAATTTAAGAATTTAATATGCATATTTAAATATGAATTACAAATACATAAATAAATAAATAAAGTATAAATAACATAAATATCAATCCTTTTGGAAGTAATTATACTCTCTCCCACTTTTTTAATTACTTTACTCTCTCTCCCTATTATTATACATAACATAGCCGACATATATATAGCATTCTGTGCATATGTTGGAATTTTTGTAATATGTTTAGGGAGTTGAAATTTTTTGTAATATTAGAAACATAAGTTGTGTATTTGTGTAATTTTAAAATAAATAAATGGAGAAAAGTTGAGAAAAGCAGAGTTGAATCCTATTAGACTTGCTTGACTTTAATTCTCAATTTTTTTTTTCATGAGCTTTTTAGCCTTTTTTTTATTTTTTCCCTCTTCATCTTTGACCCTGTATACTAGCTTCCTTATGCAGATTTTAGCTATACATTTCCGTTGTATATCATACATACTAGTTTAGTGTACATGTTTTACACATGTATATCACATTAAAAATTAATAAAAATAAGAGAATTACGCAACAGCCAATGTATGGTTATTGATTATATTAATTTATAATTAAATACCACATAACAAAAAAAAAGGTATAATATCATAAATGAGAAGAGAATATGAGAATCTACAATGAAAATCAATGAATAAGATATCACAATTACCTGAAGTTAACACTGATGCAAACTCCAATGAAAAAATTTACAACGGTGTTATATGAAACTAAGTAAAAGTTATAATTTTTTTTAATATTTTAATAACAGCATAATACAAAGTGATCAAATCTAACAATACTTTTTGCCCATCTTCTTCAAAATTTACTACATCAGTCATCACTTTAATTTCATGCAGATGATGAATCTTGTCATAGGAAGTCAACGTTTACTGATGGAGTGAACGATATCAAACCTGCAACACTAGTGGTATCCCTTCTAATTTTGTAATCTTTGCAATTTTTATAAACATATCATTTGTCTATAGATCACACAAGATATTATAAATCACACAAGATATGAGAGAAGAAAAAGAAGATCACCATTATTCAAATATTTTAATATAATTTGATTAAGTGATATTCATATCGGAAAAGCTAATATAAGAAATACAAAACCTATTGAGAGAATAATGTCTCATAAATAGAATTATGTAACAACTATATTGTGAAATTCTTTTCTATCAATTTATAGAAGTTCAAAATTTTTCCTCTAAAAAAATATTAATCAAATATTCTAATAAGAAAACAATATGCCACCAAGAAAGGTAATATCCTAAACCTAATCTTATAGCAGTTTAGAAAAGAAAATATTTATTATCTGGAAGACGGCCCTAATTAAGTCCTAATACGAAGGAATGTACGGTCCTAAAAATCTTAATATTAAGGAAAGAAAGGCAAATATTTATCATCTGAAAGATGATCCTAGTTGAGTGCTAATACGAAGGAATGTACGGTCCTAAAAGTGTTAATATTAAGAAAATAACTAGAGTCCTAATACTAAGGAAAGTACCATGCTAAAGTCCGGATACTAAGGAAACAATTAAATGACATTATTAAAAATTAGAAAAATAATTCAGTATTATTTATAAATATCAAGAAAATAAGTGAAGAGAATGATGGGTAAAAAATTTAAAATACTAGAGTCTTAATATTTTTAATATATTACAGATGTAGATATAGATTTGATTTAGTCAAAATATGTAGACTGCTTTAATAAAAATAAAAATAAAAAAGTGATAATAATTTTATCTATTATACGGTATTATAATAAAAGGCACAAACTTTGAATATTTTAGTTAGGGTCTTCGCATTTAATAGACAGTAGGCTTCTTCACCCTTGCCCTTCTAGCCACGTTTTCACACAAAAATGACTTAAACAATAATGTCACACACATACTCTTTTCTTTTTAAAAAAAAAAAAAAAATCCTTTTGCCAACCTAAGAAAGACGTAGTTGAGTGCAAATAAGTTGGGACTCAAGTTTATTTTATTTGTCACTTATTTTTAAAATAAATTTTTATTTTTATTTGTCATTTTGATATATTAAGAAAAGATAATTTTTTTTTTATTTTACCAATGTATTAGTTATTTATCCTTCAAACAAATTTCAAGATACAATAAAAACATCAATTAATAGGAATATTATTGTAAAATATTCATATTAATAATTATTTTCTTAGTAAATGTGTCAAGTGTGACAAGTAAAAGTAAACAGAGCGAGTAACTTTGAAATTAAATCATCAAACTAACGCATAGTATTGATTATGGTTGTCAAGTGGGTTGGGCCGGGCCAACTCGGAACCAGCCCATGTTATTTAACCGGGTTGAGGGCAGGGGCCGGGTTGGGGTCTAAGTGGGCTGGGCCGAGCCCAACAGTAAAAAAACCAAAAACCACCCTAACCCGGCCCACTTAACCTAACCCCGTCAAACCCACCTAAACCCGGTCAAAAATATAAAAAAAAAAAAAACTTTTTTCAATATACATTATATATACCCACCTATATACATTATAAATACGTTAAACAATATATATACACTATATATATAGTATATACTACATTAGAATTTAAAAAATATATACACATATACACAATTACACATATATACGCACCATCCAAATATATATGTACTACTTTAAACTTTAAAGTTTACGCACCATTCAATGTATATATACTACTACTTATAAAATATACTACATTATATATACATTACAATATATATAGATATACTTATATACTAATTTATAAAACATATACACATGTATACGTTAAATATACACTTCTATAGAAAATATATGCACAAATATACAAAACATATACTACTTAATATAATAAATTAATAATATTTGGTAGTAAATTAATAATTTATTAGAAGTAAGTTTTTAATTTAAAGTAGAAAACTAGAAATTCAATTTAAAATTTTAAATCGTTAAATGAAAAAAAATAAAAAGCAAGGACTAAGGAGTGAATGAATTTGGGGAATTTTATTGATTGCAAAATGATCCAAAATTTATAATTTACATGAATGAAAAATCTATAAATTATGCATCATTTTTTCCAACTCATTCATGTTAATATTAATGGGAACTTACATGGGATAGTCGAAGTCAACGGGGGCAAAACCATGCATTGGACTTGATTCTGCTGAGTTCTCTCGTGAAGTCATAATTTCTTCAAGTTTCAGCTCGTCGCTCGGCTCCAGTTCCATTCCTTGGTTTCTTCTTTCCGCTCTAATCCAATCTCTGAGGCAAACTAGAACATTCATTGCATTGCTTCCCAATGAGTGTCGGTTGTCTCCAAGCTGCTGTCGTCCCTGACTAAAGGCGCTCTCTGATGCAACGGTTGATATTGGAACATTCAAGATATCTCTAGCTAATCTTGAAAGCACAGGATATTGTGTTTCATTACTTCTCCACCAATCCAACGTGTTGATCCGTCGTCTGCGATTCTCTGGTGCCGTCCGAAGATAATATTTCAACTCTTCCCGATAAGTTGATGTGTAAGTTCTCTCATCAATACTGCTCCAACAATTTAAATCATAAAACGAATTCGAAAAACCACTATGTGCCGGCCTTTTAGAAGATGATGGTTCCTCGGGAGGATAAGGAGCGACAGTTGGAGTGATATTTGTAGGTACGGCTAAATCAAATAAATCAGCATAGTGATTATATAATTTTTCTATGTAATCCTTTGCATCAGCCGTAGCCGTCCACAAATCAGGTTGTACTTGTTCAGAATCATGGTTAGTATTTATTTCTAAGTTAGTATAAATAAGAGTACTAAAGTGACACATATTATTATATTTCATGCACGGATTTAGCATAGCACCAACCAAGTAAATAGGGGGAATCGGGAAAAAATATTTTGTAAACATGGCGCCAACAGCTTCTTTATAACCTTCTTTATTTTTATATTCTTTGAGCAAACCAGAAATATCGGCTATATATGCCAAAATATTACAAACCGTAGGATAATAAGCACCGAAAAATTCAACCGTAGCTACATAAAATTTTTCTAAAAACTTAACAAGATCATTAATTACAACTCAATCAGAATTATGTAGCATGCAATCAGCAGAATCAGCAAATGAACCGCAATGTTGGTTAAAAGCTAGTGTAATAGGAATTCTATATTTATAACAAGTTTTTAAAAATTCATACGTAGAATTTCATCAAGTATCAATTTCCTCAGGCATCAAAATCGGTGTAAGTCCATTTTCTTGACATTTAACTTTAAATTCTCTAATTCTCGATCTACGATTATTTCCTTGAATAAAACCAACGGCAAGGCGAATTTTTTCAATATAAAGCTCAAAAAACTCAAGACCATCTTTTACAATTAAATTATATATATGACATGCACACTTAATATGAAAAATTTCAGGCAAGGGCGGAGATATCGTAGATTTTATTTTTGTTATAGCAATCTTGTTGTTAGAAGCATTATCAAAAGCAATACATAAAATTTTATTTTCGATACCATAATATCCGGCAATTTTAACAATAGAATCAGCCATAAATTGTCCAGTATGTTTACGATCTTCCTCATATAAAAAAGCAAGAATACGTTTTTGCATCAAGAAATTACTATCTATCCAATTACAAGTAACGGTTAAATAATCATTTTTATTTACAGCACGACCAAGATTAGAAGTTAGGGACAATCTACATTGAATATTTTTTAACAATGTTGATAAATAAAAACAATATTGTGAATGGAGTCTAAAAATATCAGACCGACAAGTAGTTCTAGGAATACCATTAAACATAGGATTATAAATTGCTTATATATAACGAATAAAGACATCAAAAGAAGGAAAACTAAAAGGCAAACAACCCACAGCTACCATTTTAGCTATTTCTTCCCTATCCCTCAATTTATTATACTTCTTCGCTACGTGACCAATTGTTGGGTCCATTCTAGTTTGCGTTGACCCACCAACATCCCCACCCCCTTTTGCAATATTTAACTCTCTTTTGTAATCTTCAGCTACATGTCTCATTAATGTACCCGTACCCCCTTGATTGCCTCCACTTCTATGCTTATATATTTGTTGACAAATATTGTTTTGCACCTCAATATTTGATATAAGTTCAAAAAATTGCCATGCAATACTAGTTTTTTTACGAGGTTTTGGGGCACTGGGAGGACGGGAAGGGAGATTAACTGATTCAGATCTAAGTTAGCATCTCCTACTGTGGGTGTCTCAGCAATATTTTCATTATCTTCATCTAAATTAACCGCATCTACTTCATTTTCTTCTTCTATACCGTAATTTTCCTGAGCCTCTACATAATCCATATCGTGAGCACCTACACCTATTTCTTCCTCAAAAGGTGTACTAAGCAGTACCGGAGGCGAAGGCATACGGGTATATCTACTACTCGAACTACCTCTACCGCTAGTAATTCGCTTTTTACTACCACTACCGCTTTCGGGACAAAATTTTTTAACACCTTTAGTAGTGAGGTTTCTTAATTTATCCATAATATAAATTAAATTAAACTAAAAATATTCAAAATACACAAATATAATAAAATTAAATATTAAAAAATTAATACAATAAATAAAAATTAAACGTAAGAGATGGAACGACAATACCAAATTTTGGAAGTATCCGAAGATTGCGACTTTAGTAACTTCCGCTCGTACTTTTAAACGAAAAATTAAAAAATTAAAGTGAACAGTTTAAGAAATTAAATATATTGAATATTTGAGAATTGAGAATTGAGATTTGAGAGAGAATGAGATTTGAGAGAGTGAAAAATTGTGTGAAAAATGATTTGAAGTTGTAGGGTATTTACAGATTTTTTTTTGGGATTAAAAAATATTTTTTTAATTTTTTTTTTTAATAAATGGGCCCAAACTAGCCCTTTTGGACCCAAAAACGGCTATATAGCTGTTGGGCCAACGGCTAGTTTGGCCCAAAAACCAAAATATCTTTGTTTTTTTTAATTTATCCGGGCCGGGCAGGGCCGGTTAATCGGCCGACCTGAACTGGGCTTGATCCGGACCGGGTTAATCGGGCCCATTTTAAAAAATAACCGGCCCGGGACCCGAAACCCTACAACCCTAGGGCTTACCGGGCCGGGTCAAACCGGGCCGAATTAGTTATGAGGGCCGGGTCGAGCCAGGTCGGGTCGACCCACTTGACACCCCTAGTATTGATTCAAGCATAAAACAATAACAATTAGATAAGCATAAAGTTTCATTAATCTTCTTTGACGTACTTGAATGGGCGAAGATACAACTTATGAATATAAAAAATTCAAGATCTGTGTAGAATAATGTACGGCCAATGTATATTCTCGATATAAAGGCAACACAAGATCAGTCAAACCCATACAATACAACAGATAGCATAACTCAGACAAAACGCAATTTAAAAAAGGACGAAGATTACATTAATTAAGTTTTAAATTAAAGCATCAAATAGCCTAACTTAGCTTGAAAGATCAAGACGAGAATCAAACTCACAACCATTTTTTTGAGATAATCAGCAATCACGAAGTTACGTTGACGTCATACAATATTGCTCTAAATTAAAGAACTCGAATTTAGGAAGAGAAGATTTTTCAAGGGAAGCCATTTTTTACTGAATTATGCATATCCCTGGACCTTATTTGAGAGCTGTAACTGTGAGTAAAGGTTAGCTGCAAGTTATTATGCATGTAATCAATATCTGCTTTTATAGATGTATTTTGTAAATAGGTCATTTACAAACGTAAATATTATTTAATCGAATTTAGGAATACTGATCCTAAATGTGATTCTTAAAGTTAAATTAAAAATTACAATTTTTCTTACGAAAATAAAGAAGTTAAAACGGTAGTTTTGTGTTCAATAAAAAAGGCTATTGGGTAAATAAATTATACATTGAAAAAAAATTCTACCCTTAAAAGAAAGAAACAATATTCCATTAATAACTAAAATACACTATTAAACCTATAAATTAATAATAATTGAAGGAAAAAATAGTAAAAAGACGATTTTTTCTATTGCGAATTCTTTTAATGAAGAGTAAAAAGTTTGATTGATTTTTACGAGGGTTTTCACACTTTTAATATATTATAAATATAGACTATAGATTATAGATATAGATTATGGGTTAAAATCGTTTACACCCCAAACTTTTCTGTAAAAATCAAACGTCCCCCTCAACTTTGAACAATAATCATTCTCCCTCCTTTTTCTTATTTGATTTTTTAAAATACCTATTTTACCCTTATATTTATATCAACGTTTGTATCTCTTTTTTTTTAAAAAAAAAATTTATAGTTTTTTAATTATTTTTTAATCTATATAACATATTTTCTATAAAAGTTAAAAAATATTTTTGAGATAAAAAAAAGTGAGAAATATTAATTGAGCATATAATTTATTGACAAACTATAATATTATAAATGAGCAAAATAGTAAAAAATAATTTTATTAAAAATCAAAACTCTAATATATATTTATATGTAAATTAATAGGTAATTTTAATTTTATAAATATATTTCAATGTAGGTATACAAAGTAATTAATAGTCTAGGGTCTTTCGGAAACAATCTCTCAGAGGTAGTGGTAAGGTTTGTATAACCCTACCCTCCTTAGATGTCACTTAAAAAATTTCACTAGATATGATGTTGTAGATGTATATTTGTTACAAATCAAATTATTGTTGTTGATGAATTTAAAATTATACTTTAGAAAATAATCATATTAATAACCAAAACTCGTTTATCCATATAGACATTAAAGAATAAGAGAAAATCAAAATATGCATCTATATACATAAAATTTTTGAATGTAAAAAGTACTTAATTATAAAAGAATTTACATAATGTTAAAAGGTGGGTTTGAGAATTTGTATATCTACATTGAAATATATTTATAAAATTATAATTACCTATTATTTTCACTTATAAATATATATTAGAGTTTTGATTTTTAATAAAATTAATTTTTATTATTTTGCTCATTTATTTCATTATAATTTGTCCTTAAATTATATACTCAATTAATATTTCCCACTTTTATTTTTTTATCTTAAAAATATTTTTAAATTTTATAGGAAATGTGTTAAATAGATTAAAAAATTAAAAAAAATATTTTTATAAAAAAGTTTTTTTTTTTTTTTTTAAAAAAGAGATACAAATCTTGATATAAATATAAGGGTAAAATAGGTATTTTAAAAAATCAAATAGGAAAAAGAGGGAGAATGATTATTGTTCAAAGTTAAAGGGGTATTTGTTTTTACAGCAAAGTTTGGGGTGTAAATAATTTTAACGCTATAGATTATTGATATAGATATTACCGTATACCAAACTTGTTTTCTTCAAAAATTAGGTCCTTTTGGACTTGTTGAACCTTGACTCGATGCTATTGGGCCTTGCTGGCCAAACGAAATGCAAGACATGAGTCCCAGTGAACTCGAATGAGGGTGGTTCAGCAGTTCAGACATAGGAGATGATAAAGCATACTAAATCACCCACAAACAAATTCATCGTCTACTTAAGGTGAGGCTGAAACCATACTAGACATTGGGCTTGCCCAAAATCTCATAAAACTCGAATCAAACAAAGAAGATTATTCCGATTTTCCTACTAAGAAAAATTTCAAAGAGAGAAGACGAATAAGTCAAACCAAGGACCCAAACGACCATGTTCATGGCAACATATGAGTGAGTAAAATGGGGTAATTAAGGTCTGGAAAATCGTTCACTACAGCCACACGTTATCAAAATTATCTAAAATGAGTGAGTTTATGGCGTAGTTCAAACTTTAAATGTTCACCCCTTAGACTCTAAATCCTTTCATGAAAGCTCGAATAACACCAGAACTTACATGCAAGGCATCTCCTATTTATCCAAACAGAGAGTTCACATATTTCCCTATAATAAAATACACGATCCAAGAGGAAGTGTGAACTATTTTAAACATTTTTAAGGTGTAAAAATATAGAAAAATCTATCTTTATTTGAGAACATTGCTTTAGCCTCAAAATAAAAAGAAGGAAAAATCTTAACCTTTATGATCATGATATAAAGGCATATGTTCAAAAACACAATAACACTTGCGTCAATCTAGGAAGCTTGAAGCTTTTACAAACATACATATCAAAACCATATCAATTCTCAAACCTTTCACTCGCATTATATCACAAGAGTGCAAACAAGACCAGTCCACGTAACTAGTCTATTACTCATTACGTTCGACAACAAATTAAAAATGACACCTTAAATTTCATACACAAGTTTACTAGTTTCATTGAAAAAAAGTGTAAAAAGATGAAATTTTTACCTTTTCTGGAGAAATGAACTGTAGACGACGAGCTTCAATTGAACGAACTTCCGCCATTGGAGTTTTAATTAATTTAGATAGAGTTTCGATGATTTTGCCAAAATCTAATTTTTTTGGAGTGAATTCATCGTGACCGTTTGGTTACGTGGGATTAAAGGAATGTGTAGTAATTCACAATATGACTGTAACAATTCAAAGTATAAATCATAGATCATACATCAAGCAGAAAAGAGAAGAGAAAGAAGTATGAACAATGAAGGGAGAAGAAGAAGAGAAACAGAGGAAGCAAGTGGAGATCAAACTCAATAATAGAAGTTGTTAATTCTCATTCATTCAAGTGTGTTAATCAAAGTGATACAACTATATATATATATATATATGTACACGATTGGTTGAGCTGAGCTAGTAACTAACTGATTAGTTTCCTAACTAACTTTTAACTGTGTTTTAACTTCTTAACTAACTCTAACAGTTTCTTAACTAACTTTTGGAAGTAGTTAACTAACTATGTGAATGCTATTTTATACGTTAACACTCCCCCTCAAGCTAGGTGGGGTGAAAATATATCCAAGACACCTAGCTTGGATTTTAAGTACTCACGTTGAACTTTTGTAAGCCCCTTGGTAAATATATCAGCTGGTTGATCAGTAGTGGCAATGTAGTGAGCAGTGACTAGTCCTTGTTGAATTTTCTCCCTCATAAAATGGCAGTCAATCTCTATATGTTTGGTTCTTTCGTGATAAACAGGATTTACTGCTATCGGTAGTGCCGACCTACTATCACTGAATTCTTTTACTGGTTGCACAATTTCTTCTCCAATCTCTTTTAGTAATCCTAACAACCAGGTTAACTCTATAATGGTAGAAGCCATGCTCCTATATTCTGATTCTTCTGAACTCCTTGATACCACAGCTTGTTTCTTTGACTTCCAAGAGACAAGTGAGTTCCCAAACTTGATCATAAAGCTAGTGATTGACCTCCTAGTATTTGGACATACTGCCCAATCTGTATCACAATATGCAGTAATCTCATTCTTGTGATTACTTGATAACAAAAGTCCTTGTCCAGTTTGTTACTTGATATACTTACAATCCTCAAGGCAGTTTCCATGTGATACCTTTTAGGATATTGTAGAAATTGACTTAGAGTTTGTACAGCAAAAGATATATCAGGTCTTGTGACTGTCAGATATAGTAGTTTTCCTATAAGTCTTTGGTAAGCATTCTGATCAGTTGGAGGATGTTCTGTTGAGTCATAGTTGTCTTGTGTGTACTCATTATACTCCCTTGTAGTTAGCTTTGAGTTTGTGTCAACTGGAGTAATGGCTAGCTTTGCACCTTTTAACCCTGTCTCAGATATAAGCTCCAGTGTATATTTTCTATGATGCATGGTTATCCCGAACTTAGATCTTGCAAAATCAATTCCAAGAAAATATTTGAGTTCTCCTAAGTCTTTCATCTTGAAAGCACACTGTAAAGTCTCTTTGGTTTGTTGTATCAATTCCAAACTATCTCCAGTAATAAGCATATCATCAACATATACTAAGATTAGAGTGATTCCTTGATCTAATTTTTTAATAAATAGGGAGTGATCACACTAACTTTAGACAAAACCAAATCTAGACAATGCTTCTGTTAGCTTAGTATTCCATTGTCTAAGTGCTTGTTTCAATCCATACAAGGATTTAATTAGTCTACATACCAAATTCTCCCCCTGACTAGTGAATCCTTGTGGCAATTGCATATAGATCTCATCATTGAGATCACCTTGAAGGAAGGCATTATATACATCCATTTGATGTATATGCCAGTGTTTTGCTGCAGCTAAGGACATAATTAGTCTCAAAGTTACCATCTTAACCACTAGAGAGAAGGTCTCTTTGAAATCAATACCCTCCCTTTGACTATATCCTTTAGCTGCCAACCTAGATTTGAACCTTTCAACCTCACCATTTGCTTTAAACTTTACTTTATACACCCATTTGCAACCTATGATACTCTTTCCTGGAGGTAGTTAAATAATTTCCCAAGTCTTGTTTTGTTCTAATGTAGTGATCTCTTCCTTCATTGCTTGTATCCACCTTAGATCTTTGCTAGCCTCAATATGTAGTAGGTTCTGTGATAGAAGAGAAAGCAGTAAGGTAAGATTGATAAGATGTAGATAGACCAGCATAAGATATGTATTTGTTGAGTCCATATAAAGAATCTTTGTGAATATTTAAGGACATAAAGTCCTTTAACCAGATAGGAGGTTATTTATCTCTAGATGATTTTCTTGAGGCAGCAGGTGCTTGTGCTGGAACCATTCTTGGTGGTTGTATTCCAGGCTCTTGTGTAGGCTGTTGAGGTTGAACTTGTCCTGCAGATTCTTGTATTTGTACTTGATTTGGTGCCTGCAAGAGTTCATTATGTTGTACTGAAGTAGTAGCCTATTGTAGTGGAACAAATGTACATTTTAGCCACTCTTCTACATAAGTAGAGGTCCTTGGAAAAAGAGGAATGTTAGTAGATATTTGAGCAGAAAAAGGAAATATATGTTCTTTAAATATGACCTCCCTATTGACAAAGAACACATTAGTTTGTAAATCATAGAAAATGTAACCTTTTTAAACCTCTGAATACCCCATATGAATAGCAGGTTTAGAGCTGGAACTTAACTTGTCATACTGAGTGATATCTTTAGCAAAACACAAGCATCCTATGACTCTTAAGTGTTGGATAGAAAGTTTTCTATTGAAAAGAACCTCATAGGGAGATTGATTATTAGTCAAAATTGAACTAGGTAGCCTGTTAATCAAGTATCCTACTGCTAAAACACAATGTCCCCAAAACTTGATAGGTATATGAGCTTGTAGTCTTATTGCCCTTGTTGTCTCAAGTATATATCTGTGCTTTCTTTCAGTAACTCCATTCTGCTGAGGAGTATATGCATAAGACCTTTGACGGATCATTCCTAACCTAGTAAACAAATCTTGACATGATTTATTAGTGAATTCTGTCCCATTGTCTGATCTTATGACCTCTATAGTTTTGCAAAACTATGTTTTGACATAAGTGAAGAGCTGTTTTAATATAAAATATACATCTGACTTTTGTTTAAGTAAAAATAACCAAGTAAATCTAGAGAAATTATCCACCAAGGTAAGAAAGTATTTATTTCCATCATAAGTAGGGGTTTTATAAGGACCCCATATGTCTACATGAATTATATCTAAAATAGTGTGAGTCTTAATATTGCTAGAACGAAAAGAATTTCGTGTTTGTTTAGCACATGGACAGACAACACAGTCATTAATAGACTCAGTAATTATTGGTAGACAACTAGAAATAAATAGTTTATGTCGAGCTCTAGAGGAGCTATGTCCAAATCTTTTGTGCCAGAGAAAGAAATCTAGATTGTTAGTTTCAGAATTTGGTGCAGCAAGGCTAGTAATTTTCCCTTCTTCCTTTTTCTTTGCTGATAGTTTGTTCATAAGCACATACAGTACATCATCAAGTTTACCAATCTCCTTTACCCTCCCAGTGAAGAGGTCCTAAAATATGCAAAAATCAGGAAAAAAAAGAACAACACACTGTAATTCTCTGGTTAGTTTTGCTACTGATAGAAAATTATATTTAAACTGAGGCAGAAAAAACACATTTAGATATTGTTCTCCTGTCTGATATTAACCTATTACTTGTATGTGTGACCAATGAAATGTCACCATTAGGTAAATATACCTTTTTTGCAGTATCAGACTTCTTGATAGTACTTTCATCTAATAGATCCAGATCAGAAGCCATGTGATTTTTGGATCCTGTATCCATGATTCATTCAAATATACTAAGAGCTAGTAGAGACACATATTGATTCATACCTGCAGTGCTTGCATTGGCTTTAGCACTATCACCAACTGCAGGCACTGATGATGTAGAGTCATTGTGATTTTGTTGAAGCATTTGCACAATCTGCTCATATTGACTCCTTGTGAATTGAATAGAGTACTCGGCATGCTGTCCAAGTATTCTAGTGAGTCCATGGGTAACTGAGTCTTGAGTTTTATGCCTCACACCAGTCACATCTTAACTAAGAAATAAGGTGTAAGACTCAGAACCAAGATTTGCAGTCATATTGCATGCAGCAGAACCATTACCATGAGATGACAATATCTTTTTCTTGTTCTTGAACTCATTTGGATAGCCAACCAACTTGTAACAGACCTCTCTAGTGTGTCTTTTGCATTTGCAGTAATCACAAACCACATTAAAGTTTCTTTTGTATTTCTGATAGCCCATAGAAGAAGTGTTAGTAGAAGTGACATGTCTAAGATAGTTAGTATTATCAATACTACCACCATCTCTGTAAGGTTTAGAGTACAAAGCAGTCTCAAAGTTAATAGTACTAGGACTAGGACCCAATACACCAGTTGTAGCAGCAACTTTTTTCTGACTTTCATCACCAAGAACTATGGCATATACCTTGTTTACTGAAGGCAATGGGTACATCATCGGGATTTGGCTTCTTGCCTGTCTATAGTTATCATTTAAGCCCATCAAAAATTGAAACAATTTCAGTTTCTGCAGATGTACTATGAAATCTTTGGATTTGTTACAATCACATCCTGGTGCTGGCACCAAGGACTCAAACTCTTCCCAAAGATCTTTTAGTTTTGAGAAATAGACAGAAACAGACAAAGTTCCTTGCATCAACGTAGCAATTTCTTTATGAACATTATACACTCTGGAACCATCAATCTTATTAAACCTTTCAAATAGATCTTGCCAAATATCCTGAGCACTAGATGCATCCATGATTCCACCAAGAAGACTACTAGAAACAGAGTTCATGATCCAAAAAAGTACTATTGCATTAACCCTTTCCCAGTGGTTCCACATTATTTCAGGAAAATTTTCTTTTGCACAAGAACCATCAACTAACCCCATTTTATGTCTTCCTAGAAGTGCAATACACATCGACCTAGCCCAGATGGTAGAATTTTTAATACCAGTCAATTGAAAAGAGACAATTTACATTCTACTCACATCAGATGAATACAAGAATAAAGGAGGATTGTAATCAATACCAGGAGCCTGAAAAGAGGCTGAATTCCCAGCTGTTCCATTAACAGAAGCACCTGGAACTTGATTTGGTACTACATCAGTTTGATGGTCCATTATATTTCAGTTCACTTTGAAGATGAACACAGAATTAATGGTGAAAGACCTCAAGAATTTGATCCAGAATACTGAAGATAAGCACTACACAGTTTCTTGTACAAGAAATGTAATCACTGGCTCTGATACCATGTAGTAATTCATAATATGACTGTAATAATTCAGAGTATGAATCATAGATCATACATTAAGCAGAAAAGAGAAGAGAAAGAAGTATGAACAATAAAGGGAGAAGAAGAAGAAGAAGAAGAAGAAGAGAAACAGAGGAAGCAAGCGGAGATCAAACTCAATAATAGAAGTTGTTAATTCTCATTCATTCAAGTGTGTTAATCAAAGTGATACAAATATATATATATATATATATATATATATATATATATATATATATATGTACACGATTGGCTGAGCTAAGCTAGTAACTAACTGATTAGTTTCCTAACTAACTTTTAACTGTGTTTTAACTTCATAACTAACTCTAAAAGTTTCTTAACTAACTTTTGGAAGTAGGTAACTAACTATGTGAAAGCTATTTTATACGTTAACAGAATGCTCCTCTAGAATTCTCAAAGTTTTTCCCAAGAATCCTCCTCCTCATCCCTCGCTCCTCACTATCTATTTATAGAGGAATTGGGGATGAAAATAGGGGAAATGGAGGGGCAAAATAAGTAAACAACAGGAGTTTTTGAATTTTGAATTTGGATAAAAATTGGATTTTTCAGCTTTGAATTGTTGAACTTGGACCAAATGGGGATCAAATTCATTTGGGAATTTGGGTGGGTAGTGGGGGAGGGGGGGATTCCTTCATCACCTATAGGAATGAAGAACTATAATAGTACAAATTTGAGAATTCATCATCAAATTTTTAGGAATCTGAATGTTGGAATGATTGATGAAGTGGAATTAATGGAATCCCATAGAAGTTTGTAGACAAAATCTTCTTGGGGAACACACGTCGTTTTGATGGTGTATTGAGGTCGTTTGAGTCTTTTGTTGCTGCATTTTGGTCTATATTATTACTGCACATTATTGATCGGTGTTATCGATATCATTGTGATGTTGTTGCAGTTGAGTTAAGGAAAAGGGGTTAAGAGGGTTGGGCTAGAGCGGGTTATTGCTATTGAGCCTGGGCCAGCTGATTTTAAATGCAAAATGGACAGGGTAGATTTAGGCTAATTATTAAATAACTAAATTGTTAGGATGTTAATCAATTCTATTTAAATTTTAGTCAAATTGATAGAATCATTGGTCAACTACATTATAATTATGGCCAAATGAATTTTAATTATGGCCATATACAATATATTGGTTAAATTATATCAAAATTCAATATGAACTATAGACTGATTTAATGTCAAGTTTCTTGATTTAGTAAAATCAAACGAATATTTTCCAAATAATTCATTTTTAAGAACAAATGTTGTATTGAAATTAAGGTTTAACCATTTGAATTAATTTTTCAAGATAATTCTTGACCAAAAATTGATTTTCAATAAAATAACTATTTGAGTTAAAAAAAAAATTATGCGATCTCGTATATACGAAAACGAAAATATATAATTGCTACTTAAAATTACAAAATTAACCTGCAAGGCACTCTTTTAGAAAACTGTTATCCGAACAAACTAAATAGTTTAATTTATTTAAAATTGAAGCAACTCAGAGTTAAACCCAGTAGTGGAGGACAAAAAATAGGTGTCAATAATTATGGATTAAACACATGCAACTTTCTAGACGTCATCCAGATAACTAAACCCAAGATCATAGGACCTTCCTACAATCGAGCAGTTTTTTTGTGGTTTTAGGTCTGATTCTAGACCTTTAGCATCTTTTTTTTCATTGTACCTACACACTTAACACACGTACCCTATAAACAAAATAAGTACAAAAAATCTTGGGTTGTCTCCCAAGCGACACCTAAATAATATCATTTCACGACATGTCTAGTTTAGTTATTCAAACTTCACCAAACTAGCCCATGAGTTTCCTCCCATGAAGCACCTAATTTAACTTTATTGCATGACTTGAGTGTTCTTGGTTACTCAGACTTCACCTAGAATCACTTTGCATATCATCTTGACCTCATCAGTTTACCGAGATAATTTTTACCCTTTGTCCATTCACTTTAAACCTTAGGCCTTCATCATTTTCAAGTTCAATGGCCCCATAAGGATACATAATCACCACTTAATAAGGTTCTCTCCATCTCAAGCCTAACTGTTATCAAAATAACTTTAGCTTGGACTCAAACAACAGAACCATATCACCAGCAGCAAACTCTTTTTTCAATCTTTGATCATGGTATGCCTTCATCTTATCCTTATATAGAGTTAAGCTTTCATAAGCTCTAAGATGGATTTTATCCATCTTGTTCATCTTCTCAATTCTTAGCTTTGTCGCATCACTTTATTCTAGTTTTAGATTCTTCAAAGCCCATAAGGCCTTATGTTTAAGTTTAACTGGCAAGTAACAGTCCATGCCAAACATGAACTGATATGGGGAAACACCAATAGGAATCCTAAAGGTTGTCTAGTAGACCCACAAGGTATCATGTAACTTTCTAGCCCGGTTTGTTCTATTGGCATTCATAGTCTTCACCAAAACGGACTTGATCTCGTGATCAGAGACCTCAAATTATCTGTTTATATGAGGATGGTAAGGTATTGCCACCCTATGTTTTTCAATCAAGGCTTTCAAGAGATGATTGCAAAAGTATAAGTGATAACGCTCAATCTACAGCTCTCGTGGGAGTGTAAAGCGGTCGTTAGCAAATATAGAACCCAACCTGGGTTGGGTATCGATCCCACAGAGAATAGCTTGGCCAACAAGCAAGAGAAATTACTAGACTTTTAGTGCAAGTCTCGTAGGAAAGGGGGGATTGTAGTATGTAACCAAAACAAGAATGTAAGAACTGAAAATAGCAAAATAAAGAGAGATTGTCACGTGTGTTGTAAACAATGAGAATTGAGGCGTTGGGGTTATGTCCACCTTCTGAGGTATACGTCTCTATTGGCTATGAGTGTGTAGAGTCTTGACATGTAATTGCTTATAGAGAATTGTAGTCGATGGTAAATCCAAGCGTCTCTCGACCTAAACAAGGACTATTTCACTTTAACTCTCTCGAGCTTAAAGCGTGACTAACGGTACGAATTCTCCAAGAAGTTAGTCCAGGTACGGCACTAGCTTTTTAATAGGAAAGGGTGTCCTACTACCTTGACATTATCTCTTTTCCAGACAAATAACTTTTCTCTCGAACAAGTCAGATGTTAGACTGGCGTTGGTCTATGCGTCTTCTTTTCTAGACAAATAACCTTTCTCTCGAACAGGTTAGATGTTAGAATGGCGTGTTCTTGTGTTTGAACCGCAAAGAATGTAGATTTAAGATGAAGAGAATAATGATATAAGCAATATACTTGTCTTGAACTCACAAACTCATAGCTATAGATAGTAACTCATTCGGCTTCCATAACCCCAACTAAGAGATTTAGTTACCCATGAATGCGAAGGATATCACGTTTTGCATGGTGGATGGCGTGAATAGTAGGTGTTTGGCGTGTGGTTTTAGTGATTCCGTAGCAAGTAACGATTCTCTTGTTGTGGAATTTAAGAGTAGAAGAATGAAGAATTGAGAATGGGTTGTAGGAAGATGTCTTAATTGTAAGGAGATGAATGAATTGTCAGAATGTCTCCCCCCCCTTCTTTAAAATCTCTAACATGATAGGGTATTTATAATACTCCTATCCTACTCCTACTAAACTAATAAAATAAATAACCAAATCCTAATATACTAATGAAATCCTTGACCCAATTGTACTAGGGTAAGGTTACAAAATTATAATCCAAATAGAATGATGAAACACATAACCTAATTGCACTAGGTTAATGTATTATGGCAAAAATCCAGCTTTGTGTCTGTAAGTCCCAAAGTCTTCAGAAATGCTGTTTTAGCCCGGGACAGATTTTCCATGCAGCAGATTTAGTCCTTTATGCGTCCAGCTCCTTTCCATCTCGTTTGTGAGCTTTCTTTTGCGTCAAGTAAGCCATAAATTGCTGTATTTTGCATCATTTATACCTGAAACTTTCCTAATCACATTTGTTAGCTCATTTACAGGAAAAAGGACTAAAAGTGTACGAAATAGATAATTAGTTCTCGAAACTAGGCTAAAATATGGGCAAAATATATTGATATAGGCGCGTAATTTCGCCTATCATCAATAAGCCCCCATCACTAATGATTTCCCTCAATGTACCAAATGTGGAAAATATGTTATTGCTTCAAAATGTGATCACTCTTTCCTTCATTGATTGAAAGCGCAACTACTTCCACCCACTTTAAAATATAGTCAACCGCAACCAGAATGCACTTCATTCCATAGGATCTCAAGAAGGGACCCATGAAATCTATACCTCATATATCAAATAGCTCAAGCTCTACAATCATAGTTATGAAAAGCTATTGTCTTTGTGAGATGTTTCCTTTTCTTTGGCATTGGTCACAAGCTTTTGCATAATCATAAGTATCTTTGTAAATGGTGGGCCAATAGTATCTATATTGTAAGATCCCATGTCCATTCTATGCACAGCTATGATGACCTACAATTGGTGATGAATGAGATATCCTAATGTACTCTTAACTCTACCTCGGGAACACATCTCTAAACTACTCTACATGCATAAATTTAGAACAAGAATGTCTCATATTAGAAGAACTTCCTTACATCATGCATAAATTTCT
The DNA here is from genome assembly GCF_002878395.1 of Capsicum annuum. Lineage (NCBI taxonomy): Eukaryota > Viridiplantae > Streptophyta > Magnoliopsida > Solanales > Solanaceae > Capsicum > Capsicum annuum. The sequence goes on along the minus strand of NC_061120.1, from coordinate 31,399,732 downwards.
TTTGTTGGCATTTAATAGGTCAGCAGGCACTACACTACTTACAAAATAATTAGAAAAATTAGCAATCTATGGAATCAAGTCTTGCCAAGCGGCCAATACCTGCTCGTTTGGAAAAGTATCATCCATCTCAAGCCCATATTTTAGTTGTAGCATTGCCTCTTCCTTAAGACATGATAGGTGGTCAGCCACTTGATTTGAAAACCCTTTCTGTCCTTGATTATAAAGCCAAATTCCTATAACAGAATTACCCACCAAATCAACCTTGGTTTTGCATCTTTCCTTGCTATGGGGTACCTTAGAGTTACATAGTTAGTATGCATAATCACTTTCAAGAAAAGCAAATATGATCAAATTTCCTCAAATGCAAACGCCATAAAAAGTAACTCATGTTCAATCACAGTATCATTTTTCTAAGCAGGGTTAAGTATTTTGCTAGCATAATAGATAAGATGTAAGATCTTCTCTCTCCTTTAGCCAAGGACTGCTCCTAGCATCACACATCACCTTAAGGGCATGCACTAATCAGGTGACATAATAATAGGAGTTGAAATTAATTTTTTTTAATCACTCAAATGCCTTCATACACGCTTCATCAAACATGAACTTCATCTCCTTTTACAGCAAGTTGCACTAGGGATGTGCAATTTTAGTGAAGTACCTGATGAATCAATAATAAAGTCCTAAATGTCCAATTAATCTTGAATACCTTTCATAAAAATAGTGGAGGCAATTTTTCAATCACCTCAATCTTCACCTTATCAACTTCAATCCCTTTCTTTGAAATCTTTTAACCAAGCATTATTCCTTGCTTAACCATGAGGTAAAACTTCTCCCAGTTTAGAACCAAGTTTTAGTCCTTGCATTTCCTCAAGACACTAAAAAGATGAGCCTAAGAATCTCTAAATAAGTCACCAATAACTGAGAAGTCATCTATACATACCTCAATAGTGTCCTCCGCCATGTAAAAATAGATATCATGCAACACTATAAGGTCGTTGGTACATTATACAGACCAAAAGGCATTCTCTCAAATGTGAACGTATCCCATATGGACAAGTGAAAGTGATATTCTCTTAGTCTTTGGGAGCAATAGAAATTTGATTATTATTCAAATAAACATTAAGAAAACAATACCATCTTCTACTGATAAAATAGTCTGACATCTGATCCATGAAATTTATTGGAAAGTGATTCTTCTCAGTTCGTGAATTTAAATTCCTACAGTCCATGCATACACGCCAACCATTGACCGACCTCATGGGAATAAGCTTGTTCTTTTCATTTCAAGCAATTGTGATTTCACCCTTCTTAGGCACACATCAAACTGGATTCACCCTTTACTATCGACAATAGAGTAAACTACTAATACATCAACCTACTTAATAATTTTCTTCTTCACTACCCCTTGCATAAGAGAATTTAATCTTTATTTATTCTCAAGCATATAATTTGACTCAAGTTGGATTTTATGTGTTCTAATCTTAGGTAAAATCCCAGCGATATTAGCAATGGATCATCCAATGTCCTTTTTGAACTTTTACAACACAGACACTAGATCCTCAACCATAATGAAACATCCTCCACTAGAGAAAAAAACAACTATAGTCTATTAGCCTTATGGCTCATTCTTGATAGATTATAAAAATTTCAAATTCCCACAAAGTTCATCACATAAAGGTTTACATTAGTATTATCTAGGACTGTGAATACCCTTTTAAATTCAGCTACTACATCATAGCACTAGTAATGTCAAACTTAGTTCCTGGCGACATTATCTATGAATAATACCATATGTTTTGATCGGTACAAGAACGCCTAGCTTATTTACTATGTTGTTACATGTAGTTTTGATGATGAGAAGCTAAACTACAAGGGACCAAGTCCCTGGATGTGCAGGGTAAAGTACAGTTGGAATACATTGTTTGCATAATTTTGTCCTTTTGTGTAACAAACTTGCAGGTACTATTTTGTACTGATTAGGATAGCTGGTCCAATAATCTTTCAGCCCTAATCATCACTCATCTATAAAATAATAGAGACACCTCTTCATCAAATAATTTTTTTGCAATTAAAAAAAGTGAAGAGAGGCAGCAAAAACCTAAATTCAACACTACTCAAGTTCTAAGATGATTATGTGTACTTGAATATAAATTATTCTTGAGTGAATTCTGATTTGTAAATTAATTACTCATGTTATATGAGTAATAAATTTTTATCTTTGAGTAGATAGTATTTAAGTAGAGTTGCCTAAGTGTGAGGCTGATTAGAGTTAATCAGTATAGAAGGTCCTTAGTAGAGTTGTCAAGATAAGCGTGTAGTAGAGTTATTACAAGTGAAAGAAACCTAGAGTTAGGTTCAGTGAAGGATGTAACCAAGAGTTCTATTATAGTGGATGTTGAGGTGCTTGTTAGGGCAAGCCATAGTTTTTCCCTTCCAAGGCTCTAGAAAAGGTAATTTTTTGTAACTTTTTAGGATTTTTATCTTTGGGGGTAATATTCCTCAACATTCTAAATTTGAATTACTTCTAAAATTATTAAAGGTCACTAAAATCATGTTCATGGTAGAAACTGAGGTTCAGTCCTAATTTATGAACTGAAGGTAAATTGATGAAAATTTAATTAAAATTAGTTGTTAATGGTCCCAAGGAGTTAAAAAATACTATTAAAAGTAAAATTAGTTGTTCATGTTAAATAAAGTAAAATTCATGAGGTTTAAAAGGTAAAAAAAATCCTAAGGTGATGAACTAGGAAAAATTTATGGTTGAAATTTTAAAATTATTTATTATCCATCCCTAATCTCTAATGGTTATAAAGGATAAAAAATTAAAATGGGTATGTAGACTTATTTCTATAGATCATAGCAAAGTGAAAGGGAAAGAAAAGTCAAGCCTGTGGCCTAAAGGCAATTTTGAGAAGAGAATTGAGGTAGGTTACAATTTATTTGTAGTAATTAGGCTTTCTTAACTTTGTTCTTATATGTGAATTGAGTATTCATAATTGTCGTTGGACACTACTTATGATTATTGACCGTATTTATATATTTATACATGTTGATTGTGATTTGTGATGGTATTGTGAAGATGAGTTAATGATATTGATCATAGTAGTGAGACCATGACGATGATGATATATATAGTAAAATCGATTATATAGAGATCATGATGATACTATTGAAATTGAGATTGATGATGATATATTAATATGAGAAAGAGGTAATACGCACCTTGTATACATTCATTCATTATACACATTTGATTTATATATTTATACATCTATATTGAAGTGAACCTTGTTGAAGAATTTACCTAAATATTGAAAGTGTAATCTTGTACTTGTACTCTTGTTGAAGTGAAGTGTCATAACTACAGTTGGTTTTCTGTAATTGTAAGTTATGTCTTGATTGTTGTTGCTTATATTTGATTTACCTATTTGTATATTGTTGCGTTTAATCGGCCTATAATGCCTACCGGTACTTATTAATGTACTGATACTACCTATGTTTTTTTTTGTTAAGTGTAGAGCATGTTCTAGTGCTTGAGACGAGACCTTGATTTTAGCCAGCATTACCAAACTTTGATTCAAGGATGAGCACCATGATTGGGAAACCATTGAATTATCTTACTTTTATCCATGTCCTTTGTTTGGTACTAAGAGATTTTTGTATTTCTTTAGTATTTCTGGATAATTTCTTAATTATAGTTTTTGGATATTCTCAATTGTTTTTGTATGGTGACTTTAGGTCATGGAGAATGTACTAGATAGAGGATTTCTGCACTCTATTATAGTTTGATGATTGTATAGGTTGAACTTTATTTTCTTAATGAATATTTGGATTTAGTGACTTGATAACGATAACATTTATAAAAAAAATTAAATTGGATGACTATTGGACTTTGTTAGTGAGGGTGGGGTTAAGTGGCTCTCCCGCCATAGCTTAGCGTGCATGTCAATCATGACCAATTGGGCTTTGACAAAAAGCTCAACTTATTTTTGACTACAACTCCCATTCTTTTCTTTAAAGGTAAGGATTTTATTGTATTTTGGGATGTTTCGTGCTCTGATTTGGGTATTGTATTAATGCAGAAAAGAAATGTGATTGCCTATGCTTCAAGAAAATTAAAGCCTCATCAGAAGAATTATCTGACCCATAATTTAGAGTTAGAAACAGTGATCTTTGTAGTTAAGATTTAGAGGTACTATCTCTGTGGTGTCATGTGTTAAGTGTTCACAGACTATCATAGTTTGCAACATATTTTTACCTAAAAGGATTTGAATTTGAGGTATAAAAGGTGGATGGATTTGTTGAAAGATTATGATGTGACCATCCAATACAATCTAGATAAGGCCAACGTGGTGGCAGATGCATTGAACCAGAAGTTAGTAAGTATTGATAGTCTAAATTAATTGAGGGTGTGAAGTTAAAAATGTGTATGGCCTTTACATATTTAATTTGACTGGACAGACTAATACCATACTTGATGTGTATGGGGTGTTGATGGTGAGAGGACGTATGTGCATGCCTCGGGTTGTTGATTTAGTTCCATGTTTGCTTGCAGAAGCTCATGGTTTTTGATACTTTATTTATCAGGGTGGAAATAGGATGTACCGTCATTTGAGATAGATCTATTGGTGGATTAGGATGAAGAGGGATAAAATTGAGATATGTCTAAATGCCATAATTGTCAGTAGAAAAAATGAGCATCAAAGGTTGTGGGTTTACTTTAGAGGATGCCCATTCCCAAGTTAAAATAGGAGAGAGTAGTTATGGACTTTAAGGTGGATTTTCCTAAGACCTTGGGGAGGCATGAATTGAATTGGGTCATAGTAGACAGGCTGACCAAGTCAGCTTATTTCATCCCAGTTACAGTGGATTATAGCTCGAAGCAGTTAGCCAAGTTTATATTAAAGAGATATTAAAGTTGTATGGGGTGTCAATTTTCATCATGTATGATAGAGGTACGTAATTTACCTTTAAGTTTTGGGATAGGTTACATGAAGAGTTGGGCCCTAAGCTTGACTTCAGTACGCCTTTTATTCTTAGACTAACGAATAGTCAGAAAGGACTATTTAGGTGCTAGAGGATATGTTAAGGGAATGTGTGGTTAACTTTGGTGATTAGTGAGATAATTGTTTGTTGTTGTATGACCTTAAATACAATAATAATTACCATTCTAGCATCAATATGGCTCCAATTGAAGTATTCTATGGGAGGAAGTGTAAATCATCCATAGGATGGTTCGAAGTTGGTGATGTGAAGCCTTTGGGCACGTACTTGGTGAAGGAAGCTTAGGAAAAGGTAATGTTCATTCAAAGTATGTTGTTAGCATCCCACAGTAGAAAAAAATATGCATATCACAAGATGAGGGACATGTCATTCAAATTCGGTAAGCAAGTTTTGTTAAAAGTATCTCCTATGAAGGGACTTATGTGGTTTGGCGAGAAATGAAAGCTTAGCCCTTGATATATTGGTTTGTTTGAGATTCTGGATAATGTGCGCCCATATCTTATTGGTTGACATTGTCAATAAGCCTATCAGGGTTCCATATAGTATTTAATGTGTCAATGGTTAAGAAACATCACAGATATAGGGATTGTATTATTAAAATAAGATTTGATTTTACTTGATAAGAATCTTTCCTATGAGGAGAAGTCGATCTCAAATCTTTATTGGTACATTTAAAAAATTGAGGATGGAGGAAATTTGATTTGTAAAGGTCCAATGGAAGCATCTTCCTATTGAGGAAGCTACTTGGAAAATCGAGAGATACATACATGACAAGTATCATTACTTATTTGAGAATACATGTACTATTTTCCTTCTAACTTACCTTTTTTTCTTGTCTGATCATTTGAGGATGAACAATGGGTAAATTGGTATATGTTGTAGTGACACTTTTCATCATTATCGATAAGTGTAGTGTTAAAAAATTTGGGTTAAGGGTTTACTCTAGTTGAGAGTTAGAAATTTTAGACTTGGCTAGTCTTGGACAAAATCAGAGTGTGGTATCATCTAGATAAATCTAAAAATAGATTAGCTAAAGGTTATGTGTCATGACCTGAGGCTACCCCTAGTCGCGATAATGATGCTTACAATCACACGTGATCACGAGCTAACCCACGAGCTGGTACCTATTGTGATTACTGAATAAAATAGAGACATAACACATATACAGAAGATAAATATTGGATTAATACCAATCTGATTACTAGAAATGTGATTCAATCACGAGTCAAAAACATTTGATAAAATACTAAAAACTAACTATTAATTTAAAATAATTGATCATACTGAAAAGACTGATAAGTTGAATAACTGTCTAACTGACTATCTGATCGTCTGAAAGACTCTAAACTAACTAAGGAGTTTATAGGACAAGCCCTTAACTAACTCTGAATGACTGAATAAAAGAAAAACTGAATTAATTGAAATAAACCATCATGTCCTCGATGGATGAGGACTCACGACAACTGCTGCTGAGTACACTGAGCTGTCTAAGTACGGTTAGGAAATTGAGCGTCTGAACCTATGTTAGAAGACAACATAGAGCAAAGAATAGTATGCGATCAGTACTTTGAATGCACTGGTATATGAGATGAGGACTAGCTGAAATGCATAGGGTACTATGCATATGAGATAAGGACTAACTGAACAGCATGAAATAACTGAGCATGAATACATGAAAATTGTAATATCTTAGAACGCAAGCCCAAGCATATACATATTTATGAAATAATCTGTAAACTGAAAGACTAAAATCTTATAAGTGAATAACTGAGAATCTAAACACTTGGTCAAGCAAACCTAAACTGAAAATTACTGAAATTATTTTAAGACTATACGAGGTATCTTGTAACCAACATTCCCCAATCTGAGCTAATCAGGGTCCAACCTATAACCCTAGTTAGAAGGGTGTCAATACCATGCCACGGTTACCAACACTGGCTAACGATGTGGATCCACGAGGCTGATATTTCGAAAGACCAGTGTATCAATCCTAAACTAACGAGTGACCCCTGAGAGAAATTCAACCCTACACTGATGGGTGAATCCTCATATCCTACGCTGACTATGTAGTTCTGGAATACAGGGATTTCTACTAATAACTTTGCCTGACTAACGGGGAAGTAGCCTCCCTACATTCGCTCGGTGCTAAATCCTACTCCCAACTAAACTGACACTGGTACTGAATTGAACTGAGTTTAACTAAACATTATTTCTGCTAGTGCTCATCATGATCATAACACTGAATAATTAAGGATATTCATGGTTTAATTGAAAAATTACTTAAAAGTTAGAAATCATGTAAAACACATAAATATCGGGTATTCATAACCCACCGGCACTGAATGATCATTAAAAACATAACATTTAAACTTAAACTGTAGTATTGAATCATGGTTCAACTTAATACATAGGCATTTCATCAAACATGTGGCAAGCATGAACTTGTACTATAACGCCCCGAATCTGGTACCCAGAATGCTACACGGTGCTTATGACCCCAAAGGATCACAAGCTAACCCATGACTGATATCTATACTTGAACACTGCATAATATACTGTATAAATTCGAAAATAAAGGCTGAAAGGCCATAAGGTTCAAAACTGAGTCATAATATCTGATAAAATATAACATCCGAGTGGGATATGAAATACCCAAAACAACAAAAATAACTGTCTAATTATGATAGTATGAAAAGCCCCTAGCTGTTTGAATAAGGAGTTGATAGGACATATCCCCAACTAACTCCAACTACTGAAATAGGCTAAGTACTGAAATGATAAAATAGTGCTCATGTCCTCGAAGGATGAGGACTCACTGCTGACTTTGACTGTTGAGTATTGGAATGCTATTGATGTTCTGGAGCTCGTGCTTTTGAACCTATGGTATAAAACACCATAGCTCAAATGCGTCAGTACGGTTGAATATACTGGTATGTATATGAGGTAGGTTGAATGCAAAGGGTTCACATGATGAACTATACTAACTGGATAACATGAACATGAGAATACATGCATGGATACATAATAATTGTAACTGAGCTCCTGATAACATGATTACTGAGTCTGAGTACTGGTAACATGAGATATATATAACTGTACAACTAAACTAACTTCTACTGAGAGACAATATCTGACAATCTAGGTTCTGATAGAACTAGCTGAGTTTCGTACTATTCTGAGTTGACTGTATCTGACAGTCCTTAATTCTACAACTAAAAATGTGGGAAGTAGTATTTAACCGACATGCCCCAAAATGCGCCATAATAGCTGAGCTGGGGTCCAATCTGAGACCTGATTGGAAGGGTGTCAATACCATGCCACTGGTAAGGACAAGTTATGGGTGACCCGCATCTGACAGTGTCCCCCAAAAAAAATGGTGGGACCCTCATCTGACAGTGTTTATACAGCTCATCAACCCTCATCTGATAGTGTTGATGTCTCAACCTATGCTGGCTACATAGTTTTGGAATGTAAGGATGACTTCTAAGAATCACACCCTCATCTAACAGTGTGTGTTCCCATCCTTAAGTTCACTCGGTGCTAATTCCAACTCCTATCTGAATAGACACTGAACATGATTAACTGAACTGGACTATACTAAATTCATGGAGTTCCGTTAACTGATGGAATACTATTCAGATTACTGAATTACTGAGCTTTCCTGAGTTACATGACTGACTGAGTTCTAGGGATCATGGCTTGACTGAGGATATCGGGAAAACATGTCACTGACTCTAGGCACACAACTATATTTTTTGGGTACAAGTACCCCCAAGACTCAATGGAAAGAAACTGACAAAGTGTGACTTTCTGGAATACGTCACCAACATCGACAATCCATAATATAATAAGTTGGGGATCCCATGAAGTACAAGTTCTAAAGCACCACAATGGCCACACATTTATCCATAATTCATTGACAAAAACATTTCATCAAACATTTGAAATGTATGAACTTGTACATGAATGGGGATTTCATATTCTTATACTAGTATGACACTTTACCTTCACATAGGCATTTAATCAAACATATGGGGAGCATACTTTGGTTATACAATCATCAACACATCTAATAATCATGGATACATAAATCAGATTGTAAATTGAAGGTTTTATCATGAACATCGCGTAATTCATCACATATTAGAATCAATTCTTGTAATTAATAGTCTATAACATGGAATGAAACCAAACAACAGCATAACATCACTTTTCAATTCAATCAAATTATGAACATTCATAAATATATAAATCTTGGATTTTGAAAAGAGATTCTAGAGCTTCATGGGTGAAAGAGACCCATGAATCAACACATGACATACCTTAGAATGTAACTCTGTAAAGATCCTTGGAGAGATTCTTGATCATTGTCCTTGAATTTTTAAGATTAGGGTTTCTTGGCTTTGAGAGAGTATAAATAAATTGGGGGAAAACAGAGTGAATAATGATATCCTTTGGTCATGTAGGGTTAAATTTCATGTTTAAGGCTTAACTAAAATCATGGGAAAATACCCATTTAACCCTGGACACGTCTTTTGATTTTTGTCAAAATTTCCCGATCTGGCAGGCTAGCGCTATCGCGCTGTGTTACTGGAATTTGACAATTGGGATTTAGGAACCCTCCGCAACAGGGTGAAATCTTTGAGTCTTACTGGAAATTGACAAATGTTATTTTGGCTTATTGATCAACGCGCCACTGGCTGAAATGGCGGTATTTTACGACTGAAACTTTAAATCGCCATAACTTCTTACCCGGTTATCGGATTTAGGTGAATTTGATATCGATGGAAAGCTTATTCAATTTTTCACGTGATTAAAGTGAAAATCTTGAAAATACCACATGTATAAAAGTAGATTCATCTTTAAAACAAGTCTTGATATTTTTGGGATAAATTTAAGCTAGGTAGAAGTACGGGGTATTCCATGTGTATGGGGATGTTCTAAGCATGAGAATTCAACAACATGAAATTCACTTGAATAAGACATTGGAAACTGAAGTTCATAGCATGAGGAATTAAAATCTTGCATGGGTTCATACGTGGGTTGAATTGAATTAAAATCACAATAAAAATATGAATTAAACTCATCTTAAACAATTTAAAATACCACAATGATAGAAAAATACATTCTTTAATTGAAAAAAGGGGTTTTGGTCTCCATGGGTGAAAGGGACCCATGAATGAATACCCCATATACCTTAAGCTTCTCAACTTTAAAGAAAAATACTAATCTTGGTGCTCTTTTGAAGGTTCTTGAACTTGGGGAACTTGAATTCTTTATTTCTTGGGGAAAAAGGAATTGAATTTGTGTTATTAGGGAAATAAGAGGGTTTTCTTGAGAGGAAAATTGGAGAAAAAGGATAAAATTATGACCTAACTGATGCCCAAGTCGTGTTACAAATGATTGGGTTGAAGTAAAAAAGACCCAATTACCCCTCAGTCATTTAAAGTTGACCACAACGCGGTCCTATTATGGTCATTCATTTTCCTCACCTCGATGCGGTCTGAATGAGAATGGTAACAAAGCCGTAATGTGGGCTTATCGCGATGGCACACTAGTTTCGTGATCCAAACATGTCCCAAACTTCGTTTGATAAATTCAAAACTTCTCTGAGACATACTTCTTACATCCCTAAACATGAATTAACTCAAAAACCAACGTCTCGGTGTTAGGAAGACCAAAGGAAAAATCCTTAGAGTTAGAGGTCTTAAGAATGACTAAGTCCCCAACATTTAGTGAAATTTTTAGGCCTTAAGCCCCTTATGCATGCAACTTAAAAGCTGAACTGAGATAAGATTTGTACTGGGAATTAAAATATCTCCCCCCTTGGCAACATTCGTCCTTGAATGAGACTGGTTATACTGAGAGTACTGAATTAAGGCAACTAAGATTACATACTGAACATGCATGACTGGGAATATGATTACATAACTAAGTCTGAAACATGATACATGAACTGAACTAATTTCATGAATGCATACAATGACATAAGAATAGTTATATAGCTGGAATTGAGAATGGAAAAGAGTCAATCTAAGGAAAGTTTTTACCTCAAGTTGAGCTTGAGTTTACGAAGAAAAGAAGAGAGTACTTAGTATGCATATCTACTTTTTCTTCCTAAGTAGCTCCCTCAACGAATTGATTCAGCCATAGAACTTTAACCAAGGGAACTTCTTGGTTCCTTAGTCTATGAATTTGATGATTAAGGATTTGGAACTTCTTTGTAAGAAAGGATATCCTAAATATATGTACTTTCTAAAGAAACCACAAAAACTGAATCACCAATACACTTCTTTAACAAGGAAACGTGGAACACCAGATGCATTGATGCCGAATCTGCAGGCAATTCTAGCTTATAAGCTACCTTCCCAAAATGGTTCAAGATTCTATAAGGTCCAACATAGAGGGGATTGAGCTTCCCCTTCTTGGCAAATCTCTTCATTCCCTTTATGGGCGAGATTTTTAAATAGACTAAATCACCAACATCAAACTCAAGATCTCTTCTCTTTACATCTACATAGAATTTCTAATGACTTTAGGATGTCTTCAGCCTCTCCCTAATCAACTAAACTTTATTCATCATGTCAAACAGTAAATCTGGCTGGCCCTATTAAAGCAGCTTCACCGGTCTTAAACCAACCAATAGGAGATCTATATTTTCTCCCATAGAGAGCCTCAAATGGATCCATCTGGATGCTAAAGTAATAACTGTTATGGTAGGCAAACTCAATCAAAGGTAAGTGGTCATCCCACCTACCTTTAAAATAAATAACACATGCTCTCAACATGTCCTCTAAGGTTTGAATGGTCCTCTTTGCCTGACCATCTGTCTGAGGATGAAAAGTTGTACTAACATAAACTTGGATACTAAAACCCTTCTGAAACGCCTTCCAAAAGTGAGAGGTAAATTGAGTACCTTAATCTGATATACTAGATAATAGAACTCCATGCAACTTAACCAAAACTCTAATATAAAGTTGCGCATAATCCTCAACTAAGCAATAAGTATGAACTGGCAAGAAATGAGCTACTTTGGTCATTCTAACTTTCATGACCCATATCAAATTATGTTGATAACGCGTACGAGGTAATCTTGTCATAAAGACCATGTTCACCACTTCCCATTTCCAAGTTGGGATGCTGAACTCTTGAAGCATACCACTGGGCTTCTGGTGCTTGACCTTAACCTACTGATAGTTCAAACACTTAGCCACAAAATCTACAATATCCTTCTTCAAACCACTTCACCAATAGATTTCCTACAAATCACGGTACATCTTAGTGGCTCCTGGATGAATAGAATAAAACACACCATGCGCTTCGTGAGTATTTGTTGTCTCAAGTCATCAACACATGGAACACATAACTTACCCTGACAATTCAACACACCATCTCTCCCTTGAGAGAAAACCTCTACTTTCTGATCTCTAACTATTTCCTTCAATCTAACAAAACTAGGATCCCTATCTTGTTTTTGTTTTACTTCGGAAACCAATGAAGATTTCAAATCATTCTGAACCCATATACTACCCTCAACTTACAGTACACTCATATCATAATCTTTTAACAACTCAAGCCATCTTCTCTTACAAAGATTTAAATCTTTGTGCGAGAACACATACTGCAAACTCTTATGATCTATAAAAACATCAACATGAACCCCATTAAGATAGTGCATCCAAATTTTCAAGGCAAAAACCACACTGCCAACTCAAGATTATATGTAGGATAATTTTTCTTATGAAGTTTAAGCTGTATAGAAGCATAGGATATGACCTTACCTCTCTGAATCAAAACACAACCAAGCCTAACTCTGGAAGCATCACAGTAAACTACAAACCCATCTAAAAAGGCCAATTTCTCACTGCTTCAGTATTTTGAGGGTCAACTCGAATTCCATCACCAGAAATAATATGGCCAAGGAAAGCTACTGATCTTAGCCAAAATTCACACTTACTGAATTTGGCAAACAACTGATGGGCTCTAAGAGACTGTAACACAATTCTCAGATGGTTTGCATGATCATTCTCGCTACAGGAATAGACCAAAATTTCATCAATAATGATAATGATGAATGTGTCCAAGTACTACTTAAACACTCTGTTCATCAAGTCTATAAAAGCTGCAGGGGCATTCGTTAGTCCAAAAGATATAACTAGAAATTTGAAGTGACCATATCAAGTTCTAAAAATTGTCTTTAAAATGCTACATTCTCTGACTCTAAGCTAATGATAGCCGGATCTGAGGTCTATCTTAGAGAAAAAATAGGCTCCCTGAAGTTGGTTGAAAAAGTGATCAATCCCAGGGAGTGGGTATTTATTCTTGGTTGTGACTTTGTTCAACTTACGTAATCAATGCACATTCTGAGAGAACTATCTTTCTTATGCACAAAAAAAACTAAATCACCCTACAGGGAAATACTGAGCCTGATGAATCCCTTATCTAAGAGATATTTCAACTGTTCTTTCAATTCCCAAAGCTCAGCTAGAGTCATTTTGTAGGACGGAATAGAGAGATAGGTTGGGTATCTGGAAGGAGATCTATTTTGAAGTCAATTTCTTTTTCAAGAGGAACTCTGAGAAGATTTTCAGGGAACACATCTAGAAATTCCCTTACTACTAAAATGGACTCGAGACATGAAGTCTCAGAACTAGAGTCTTTGACTCGAACAAGATAGTAAACATAACCTTTAGATATCATTTTCCTTACCTTAAGATAAGAGAATATCTGACCCATAAGCATCGAACTACTATCCCACCATTCAATGACTAGTTCATGAGGAAACTAAAAATGTATGACTCTGCTTCTGCAATCAATTGAGGCATAACATGAGTGGAGCCAATCCATACTAACAATGACATCGAAATCAGTCATCTCTAACTCTATAAGATCAACTAAGGTGACTTTTGAGATATTGTAATCGGGCTATTTTTGTATACCCGTCTAGCTATAATAGATTTACCCACTGGGATAGACACTGAGAAATATTCTGATAAAGATTTGGGACTAACACCAAAATTGACTGATATATAGGGAGTTACAATGGAGACTGAAGTTCTGGGTTTACTAAAATATAAGCATAAATATGGAAGACCTATAATGTACCCGTAAATACATCAGGAGAACTTTCCTGATTATGCTAGGTTTGGAGAGCATATAGTTTATTCTAGCATTGTCTACTAGTTGCATTAGAGGTGGCGCCCTGCTGAGTCGGGCGACCTGCTGGCACTACTGAAGTAGCCTGGCCCTACTGGTGATCATTTTTGCCCCTCTACGCCACTACCATACACTCTTGAATCCTATAGCCTAGCCTACCATAGCTAAAACACACATCATTACCAGCTCAACACTTACCCTGATAATTCCTACCACATTTCTAGCAAAGTAAATTGGTGCCACCACTGTTCAAACTACCCTAGTACTTAGAACCTGGTATCCTATCCCGACTGTCATTCTTGGATTTAGGCATTGGAGAACTAGCTAAACATGGAGTTGGGGATAAAAATTTTTGACGAAACTAAGAACAGGTACCACCTTCTGAACTTGGCTAAAAAAGATTAAAACTACCTGTTCTGGCCCTCTTATTCTCCTTCTCTTTCTTATTATGATTCTCTTTCTCAATTTTATGAGAATGAACCATAAGTCTAGATAAGTCCATCTCCTTAATCAACATGGTGGTCCTACACTCTTTGACCATACTATCAACTATACTAGATACAAACTTACTCATTCTAGACGTATTGTCTGCTACCATAGTAGGAGCATACGTCTCCAACTAAGTAAACTTAAGCAAGTACTCTTTCACACTCATGCTACCCTACTTTAAATTAATAAACTCTTGAATCTTAGCCTCTCTCAACTCTAATAGGAAGAACCTTTCAATAAAAGACATTGCAAACTCCTCCTACTCAACAAGCCCTGCATCAACACCACGATCCTCCTTCCACTGCTTAAACCAGGTGTAAGCTGCATCCTGTAACTAACATGCATCCAACTCTGCACTCTCACTCAAAGTGACTCCCATGATATCAGTCACCTTTTGCACCATATCCAGGAACTCTGGCGGATCCTCCTCAAACTTCGATCTAAATAAAAGGGGATTCATTCAGGTGAAATCCTGAATCCTAGCTGCAATTGTATTTACCACTGGATTAGCTAGGAAAATAGCATGTTGATTATTTTGAGCAACTACTGAATCATCTAAGGTAGTGAAATAAGCTCCGAATTCAGCATGAGGGACATGCTAATTTAGGGGACCTTTCTGAACTGGTAGAGGTATGGGTTGGTTCCTATTAATATTTTTCATTTTTTTTCTAGGAGGCATGGTCTGTAAACAAAATGAAGGATTAGTCAGAAAGAGAGTTTAAATAGAGCTTATGATCTTTTGCATGACATGAATACTGAAAGAAGGAAAACTTTTCCTAAAAGGTCTCATAGCCTTTTGTCCATAAGTCTGGCGCGCTTCACACCCATACATAAGACTTAACTCAATGCGGCTTTCAGACACCCTGAGATACTACAAAACCTTAGGCTCTGATACCAAGTTTTTCCACAACCCGAGGCTACCCCTAGTCGTGACAATGGTGCTTACGATCACATGTGATCACAAGATAACCCATGAGTTGGTACATACTGTGAGTACTAAATAAAATAATACATAACACATATATGGAAGATAACTGTTAGACTAATACTAATCTGAATATTGAAAATATGATTCAATCAACAATTTGAAATATTTGATGAAATACTAAAAACTAACTATCAATTTTGAACAGTTGATAATACTAAAAGGACTGATAAGGTAAATAACTGTCTTACTGACTATTTGATCGTCTGAAAGCCTCTAAACTGACTGAGGATTTAATAGGACTATCCCCCCAACTAACTCTGAATGACTGAATAAAAGAACTACTAAAATAACTAAAATAAACCATCATGTCCTCGATGGATGAGGACTCACCACTACTGCTGCTGAGTATGCTGAGCTGTTTAATCACGGTCGGGAAACTGAGCATCCAACCTATGTTATAAGATAACATAGAGCAAAGAATAGTATGTGATCAGTACTCTGAATATATTAGTATATGAGATGAGGACTGGCTGAAATACATAGGGTACTGTGCATATGCGATAAATTCTAACTGAACAACATAAAATAACTGAGTATGAAAACAGTAATATCTTAGATTTTAAGACTAATCATATACATATTTCTAAAATAATATATCAGCTAAAAGACTGAAATATGATAACGAATAAATGAGAATCTGTACACTTAGTTAAGCAAACCTAAACTAAAAATACACTGAAATATATACTGAGACTGTAGGAGGTATCATGTTACTAACATACCCCAATCTGAGCTAATGAGGGTCCAACCTGTAACCCCAATTAGAATGGTATCAATACTATGCCACGGGTACCAACACTGGATGATGATGTGGATTCACAAGGTTGATGTCTCAAAGGACCGATGTGTCAAGCCTAAACTGATGAGTGACCCCTGAGAGGAAGTCAAGCCTACACTGATGGGTAACCTCCTATATCCTACGCTAGCTATGTAGTTCTGGAATACAGAGACTGCTACTAATGACTTTTCCTAACTAATGGGGAAGCCGCCTCCCTGTATTCACTCATGCAAAATCCTACTCCCAACTAAACTGACACTGGTACTGAACTGATCTGAGTTTACCTGAATAGTATTTTTGATAGTGCTTATCATGATCATAACACTAAATAAATAAGGATATTCATGGTTTAATTGAATAATTACTTAAAATTCAAAAATCATGTAAAACACGTAGATATCGAGTATTCATAACCTATCAGCACTGAATGATCATTAAAAACGTGATATTTAAACTTAAACTATAGTATTGAATCATGGTCAACTCAAGACATTGGTATTTCATCAAATATGTGGAAAGCATGGACTTGTACATAGGGATATCCTAAGTATGAGAATTTAACAACATAAAATGCACTTGAATAAGACATGGGAAACAGAAGTTCATTGCATAAGGAATTAAAATCTTGCATGGGTTCATATGTAGGATGAATTGATTTAAAATCATCATAAAAATATAAATTAAACCCATCTTAAACAATTTAAAATACCACAATGATAGAAAAATCCATTCTTTAATTAAAAAGAGGGTTTTTGGGCTCCATGGGTAAAAGAAACCCATGAATGAACACCCCACATACCTTAAGCTTCTCAACTTGAAAGAAAAACACTAATCTTGGTGCTCTCTTGAAGGTTTTTGAACTTGGGGAACTTGAATTCTTGATTTCTTGGGAAAAAGGAAATTGAATTTGTGTTCTTGGGGAAAAAAGAGGGTTTTGTGAGGAAAATTAGAGAAGAAGGGTAAAATTATGCCCTAACTGATGTTCAAGTCATGTTATGAACGATTGAGTTGAGGGATAAAAGACCTAATTGCCCTTCAATTATTTAAATTCAAAACTGGGTGTAACAGGCTTACTATGATGTGGTCCTATCACGGTCGTTCATTTTTCTCACCGCGATGCGGGCTGCATGAGAATGGGAAAAGAGTCACAATGCAGGATTATCGCGATGACTTACTAGTTTTGTGATCCAAACATGTCCCAAACCTCGTTCAAAAAATCCAAAACTTCTCCGAGACCTACTTTTTACATCCCTGAACATGAATTAGCTCAAAAATTATTGTTTTGGAGTCAGAAAGACCAAAATAAAAATCTTCAAAGTTAGAGGTCATCAGAATAACTAAGTCCCCAACAGTTAGTAAAATTTTCTGGCCTTAATCCCCTTATGCATGCAACTTCTGAACTTAGTTAAGATTATTACAGGGTATGACATTATTTAATATTACATAATTTTGTCTTAAGTTAAGATGACAAAGAATTCATAAAATCTTTAGAATGTGAATTCAGGTGAGTAAAACTCCAGATATCAAACTTAACATAAAAAAGTTAGTTTGGAATGTCAAAATCTGAGAGTGTGATGCAAAAAATTAAAACTAGTAGATTTCTAAGTTTCTTTCATTCCTTACCCGATATAGAAGGTGGTAGGTCTCTATCATTGCACCACTACAGCAAGAAATTTCTTGCTATTGTGGGAGTCATCTTTGCTATACCAAGAACTCATGTGAGGATAGTAGGAGGAGATCGACTCTTAGCTCATTTTTATTTTCCTTGGTGATGGATTTTTTAGGCTATTCAAAGAAAGGTATCTTGTTATATGTTATTTAATAATAATATTGCACTGATTGATGAGACTTAGAGAGAAGTTAATAATAAATTAGAGATTTGAAGACACACCCTTTAGTTTTAATGATTTAAGTTGAGCAATACCAAGATGGAGTACTTGGAATGTAAGTTTAGTGATTTGTCATGTGAGGCTGATGTGGCACTGGAGCTGGATTCTATGGTCATTCAAAAGAGGGAAAGTTTCAAGTATCTTGGGTCTATAAATCAGGGGAATAGTGAGATTAACAAGGATGTCATGCACTGTATTGGGGTAGGATAGTTGAAATAGAGGCTCGCTTTGAGAGTCTTGTATGATAAGAAGTATCTTCTAAACTTAACGGTAAGTTCAACAAGTGGCAGTCTGACCATCTATGTTGTATAGAATGGAGTGTTGGAAGTTAAGAACTCCCACATTAAGATTTAAAGGTGGTAGAGATGAGGATATTATGATGGATGTGTGGACTTACCAGGAGAGATAGGGTTAGAAATAAGATTATTTGAGAGAAGGTGGGAGTGTCTTCAGTAGAGGACAAGATGCGAAAAGTGAGGTTATGATAATTCAGGCATGTGATGAGAAGGTGAACGAATGCTCCAGTATGTAGGTGTGAGAGTTTGGTTATGGATGGTTTTAGCTAGGTTAGAGGTAGGTCGATAAAATATTAAAGTGAGCTGATTAGGCATGATATAGAGTAATTACAGCTTATAAAGGATATGACTCTTGATAAAAAGGTTTCAAGAACTCAGATTAGGGTAGAGAGAGGGTTAGTGGATAGGAGTTTGTTTGTAATAGTAGGGAAAGTGCTTTATTTGTATCTGCGCCTGGAGTTTTTTATTCGTTATGTTTCGGTGATATCTATGATTTCTAACAAATAGTTTATAGTATTATTTTGTGTCTTTCGTGTTTCATGTATTGAATAGCAGTATGTTATCCCATTTTGTTGTGTGTTTTTATTGTTTTTTGTTTGTTATACTGCTAACTGTCTTGAGCCGGAAGTCTAAAAAAAACTCCCTCTATTTCATCTGGGGTAGTAGTATGGACTGCGTACACATTACCATCCCCAAATCCTACTTTGTAGTAATATACTGGATATGTTGTTGTTGTTAAGTTTTTAGTCGTGTGTTTGCAGTACGTTATATTACACTGGATCTTTTTGTAAAAACTTTATTTATTATTATGAAAATTTGAGATATTTAATTCAATGTTCTAAAATATTTTTTAAAAAAAGAAAGATAGTTTTTCTTTATTTTTTTCTTTATAATTTAAAATCTGAAGTCTATTTTTACAATGTTCAATAATATTTCAAGTGAAGATAAAATCATAAAATTTACCATTATAAATTTTGAATGCCTCAATGTTTTCGGAATCTAAAGCAAACACTTTACTAACTTAATCCTTGAGTCACCGATGCTAAAAAAAAGATAATCGACTAAAAATATCAGTGCAGTAGCCACATTAGTTATAATTTTTATTAAAGTGACACACTTCTAGTTTGTATATGAAAATGATTCATTTTGATTAAATATAATAATTAATTAATAGTACAATTAAGCAAATAGTCTGTAGAAGTAAGTGAAGTTGTAGGTGCTTAACTTAAATGAGGTAATTAGTTAGTTAGTTACAATAGATTTAGTAGCTAAGATCTTTTAGATATTTATGGAGAGGTTACAGTTGTTAGTCTATAAATAGAGTAGGTAATTACTCTTTTCAAAACTTGTACTGTTTCATTGAGCTTACGTAGAAAGGGGCTTTCCTTTCTCTATTCTTTCTTCCTTCAATTTTGTAATTAATATGCCATAGCTGAGCTTCTTAACATGGTATCAGATCCAGGTTGAAGCCTTTCTCAGCTCAATTCGCAGAATCTTTAAAGGAAAGCGTCATTAAAGATCTTCGAGCTCAACAGTATTAATTTCAGTTCGATTCAAAGATTCAAGAGCCCTTTGTATAATTTTTGTCAATTTGACACCTAATAAGTGAAAATCCAGAGCTTAAAGTGTCAATTTAGTAGTTGCATATGCTATTTGTTGCTTCGATTTGCAGAAGACTTTAATGGCTCCAACCAAAAATTTTGAGAATGGCCAATCTTCAACTCAACTTGAAGAAGTTCATCACAATCATCCCCTCTATATTCATCCCTTAGATACACAAGGTTCAATTCTTATCTCTGTACAACTTCAAGGATCTGAGAATTATTCTTTATGGATTAAATCTCTAAAAATTGTTCTTACGGGAAAGAAAAAATTAGGATTTGTGTTAGGAATATGTAAAAAGAGAAAGTTGACTCTAGTCTTCACGAACTCTAGGATCGATGTAATGCCATTGTACTAGCTTGGATTATGAACACCGTCTCTAAAGATTTAGTAAGCACAGTGATTTATGAAACTAATTCTCAGATTTAAGAGAACGATTTAATAAAGTGAATCCCTCTAGGGCATTTTTCCACACAGAGAAATAGCTACTTTCACCCAAGGTATTTCCTTTGTATCGGTGTATTTCTCTAGATTGAGAGAGTTATGGGATGAATGGGGAGCTCTACTTTCTCCACCTACTTGTCCATATCCATAATCTAAATAATACAATGAGCATTTCCAGCTACATAGACTATGGAAATTTCGTATAAGATTAAATGAGTCGTATGATAATGAAAGAAGTCAGATCCTTATGACAGTCCATTTACCCACTATAAACCAAGCCTATGCTATGATTATAAATATTGAAAGCCAGGGAAAAAATATCATGGGTGGAGAAGGCAGTGAGACTGTAGCTCTTATTTCAAGCTGGTCATACAATCATGGTTATTCGAGTGCTTCTAGCAATCAAGGAGGTGGTTACAATTATGGCTCAGGTGGATCTACCATTGGTGGTGGTGGATTCAACAATCACAATCACAGAGATTTCATGTCTAGAAATAATTATGGTAGATCTAGTTTGTTTTGTGACTATTGTAAGTTCATGGGTCACACAAAAAAGGTGTTCTACAAGTTGTATGGCTATCCAGCAGACTACAAATTCAAGAAGAAGTGAGGAGGTGTATCTACTCATGCTAATAGTGTGTACGCTAATAATGCCATGAATTCTGGTTTTGAAGCTATAGATAAAATAAGACATTTATCATAGGCTAATTCTCAACCTAATACTATTGTGTCAGCAAGCTGTAATAGTGATGTACCATCCTTCACACCTGAACAACACTCTCAACTTCTACACTTGATCAACAAAGGAAAGTGGAAGGACACTAATGCAATAGTAAATGTTACCAAAGTAGGATCTACAGGTACATCTAATACCTCCAGTTCTATTAATGATCTTATGACTTATTTAGTAGATCAACAGTGCATTTTGGATAATGGAGCATCTAATCATATGGTTCACAACCTTAATCTTCTCAACAAAATAATCTACTCTTCGTATCCCAGATCACAAAAGAGCTAGAATGTCTAGTATCCTTTTTCCCTAACTTCTGTGTATATCAGGAAATCTCAAGTGGGAAGGTGATAGGGATTGGTAAAGAATAGGAAGGTCTCTATATTTTGAAAGCTGACGACTTGAGAGATGGAGATATCAGATTAGCTATGTACAAAAATAAAGTTGATAGCATAAGACAGTTAATATTGTCACAACAATAATTTAGCTCTAACCAAGTTCAATCTAGAACTAATATATTAAATAAGCAGATGACTAATAATGGTACTTTGTGGCATAGAAGATTAGGACATGCTCCTGCAAAGGTGTTGAAGAGTATGGATGGGTTTCAAAATGCAATTTACTGACCATTTATGTACAGTATGTCCAGTTGCTAAGCAATCAAGATTGCCCTTTCCTACTAGTTCTACTGTTTCTTCATGTTTGTTTGATCTTGTTCATGCTGATGTCTAGTGCCCTTATAGGGTACCCACTCAGGATGGAAAAAGGTACTTTTTAACCTTGGTAGATGATTTTTTAAGATTTGTTTGGATCTTTCTTATTAGCACCAAGTCAGAAGTTGTAGTTGCACTCAAGGATTTTTTACAATCTATTTGTACTCAGTTTAATAGTCAGGTTAAGTGTGTGAGATCAGACAATGGATCTGAGTTCCTAAATGATCAATTTAAGTCTCTCTTTATAAGTAAAGGAATAGATCATCAGAGTTTATACATGTATAATCCCCAACAGAATAGGTTTGTAGAGAGGAGACATAGGTCTATATTAGATATGGTTTAAGGTTTCAGGCTAGCATACCCTTAAGTTTTGGGGTACATGTGTATCCACAGCAGGGTATCTACTGAACAAGTTTCCCTCTTTCTCCTTGCATGATGTTTTTCCTTTTGAGAGGATATATAAGAGATCACATTCATTGGTACATCTGAGAGTGTTTGGGTATCTCTGCTATGCTTCTGTACCTAAGAATGTTGATAAATTTAGTCCTAGAGCAGTACCTTCTGTCCATCTTGGATATTCTTTTTCTCAGAAAGGTTATGTCTTGTACGACATGCTCTAAGAGGCTCTTTGTTAGTAGAGATATTGTATTTCAAGAAGAAGTCCATCCTTTTAAGCATGCTACTGATATACCATTACTTATATTTCCTGTTCTTCAACTCACTGCATCTGAAGATGTCATTTCTTCTGTTCCTTGAATATGGCATCTTCTCTGGTACTGCAAATGACTATCATATTCCTTATGATATTTCTATTCCTTATTATAATGGTGAGTCTGCACCTAACCTGGAACTTGAGGAGCATGTTATCTCTTTTATTCCTATTGTTGTTACTGAGCCCTCCTCTGCTCCTATTGCTACTGCTGAACTCAAAAAAGCTTCTAGATCTTCAAAGCCTCCTATTTGGATGTTAGATTATGTGCTACCTACTAAGTCTAAGTCCAACTACTGCTCCTATCCTTTAAGTAACTATGTTACTTATAATCACATTCTTCCTTCTTATAAAGTTTTTTTGGCTACCTTTTCTGTTGTTTATGAACCTCACTCCTATGTTGAAGCCAATAAAAAAACTTTATGGATAAAAGTCATGAAAGTTGAAATTTTAGCTCTTGAAGAAAATGGTACCTGGTCCTTGGTTAACCTACCTCCTGAGAAGGTTTCTATAAGCTGTAAATGGGTCTTTAAGGTCAAGTATCATGCATCTGGTGCTATAGAAAGGTGTAAGACAAGGTTGGTTGCCAAAGGTTATTCTCAAATGGAAGACCTTGATTTTACAGAAACTTTTTCTCCGGTTACCAAAATAGTAACTATGAGGTCTATTGTTGCTCCTGCTGCTTCTTCTGGCTAGTATATCTTTCAAATGGATGTTCGCAATGTCTTTTTACAAGGTGACCTTACTGAAGATATATACATGGTTGCTCCTGAAGGCTTTTCAAGCTAGTAGGAGTCTAAGGTGTGTAAGCTACATAAATCTTTATATGGCTTAAAACAGGCACCTAGTCAATAAAATTTGAAACTTACAGAAGCTTTGATCAGTATGGGATTCATTCAATCTCATTATGATTACTCACTATTCACTCAAGTTATGGATGGAGCTCTAATGGTGGGTTTAGTGTATGTTGATGATCTTTTGGTAACAGGTAGCACTTGTTCACATCCAAAAAAACTAAAAAATATTTAAAGTCCAAGTTTAAGCTGAAGTACTTAGGATAGGTCAAATATTTTCTTGGCATAGAATTCTCTAAAAGTGAGAAAGGGATTCATGTGTGCCAAAGAAAATATACTCTAGAGCTGGTTTTAGAAATAGGGTTATCTGGAAGCAAACCAACTGGAACACCTCTAGATTTTAACCACAAACTCACTTTCTTATAATTTGACAAAGAAATTAGTCCAGAAATCTTACTCATAATAAGCTGTTGGAAGATAAAAGAACTTATCAAAGGATTGATGGAATATTATTATACCTCACCATGACTAGACCAGATCTGTCCTTTGTGGTGCAAGTCCTTAGTCAATACATGCATGCTCCCAAACAGTCTCATTTAGATATTGCAGCTAGGGTGGTTAGATATATTAAAAGAACAACAGGTTTTAGTCTTCTCATGCCAGCAAATGGTGAATTGAATCTTGTTCCATACTGTGATTCAGACTGGGTTCTTGTATTGAAACCAAAAAGTCAGTAACGGGATATATTGTGAAGTTTGGAAGAGCTGTAATATCATGGAAGTCAAAAAACGACCAATTATTTCTAGATCCTCTGCATAAGCTGAATTTAAAAGTATGACAACAATAGTGGTTGAGGTTACCTAGTTGACTTGTATGTTCAAAGAGTTAGGAGTTGAGATTGAAAAACCTGTTCCCCTATTCTGTGATAGCAAAGCAGTTATCCAAATTGCTACTCATCCTATATTCCATGAGAGAACCAAACATATTGACATAGATTGCCACTTTGTTACAAAAAAAGGTTTAAGAAAAACTAATTCAAACATAACACATTGGCACCAGAAATCAGTTGGCAGATTTGTTAACCAAGAGCCTTTGCAAGCCTCAACATGACTATCTGATCAATAAGTTAGGAATGAAGAACCTGTTTTCATCCACTAGCTTGAGGGGGAGTATGGAAGTAAGTGAAGTTGTAGGTGCTGTAACTTAAATAATGTAATTAGTTAGTTAGTTACAATAGATTTACTATCTAAGATAGATATTTCTGGAGCGGGTACAACTGTCAGTCTATAAATAGAGTAGGTAGTCACTATTTTTAGAACTTGTACTGTTTCATTGAGCCTACATAAAAAAGGGTTTTCCTTTCTCTTTTCTTTCTTCCTTTCATTCTGCAATTAATCTTCCATAGCTGAGCTTTTTAACACAGTCGAGGCTTATCAACAGCCATAGAAGGCTTAACATTAGGTATAGGTATTTCATTAACCTCACTTGTGTCAAAAATTTTAATTATACATTAAGTGCAATACTATGCATTTTATAATAACTGAGAATGTACCTCCAAATCAGATAGTATGTAACTTTTTTCGTTCCAAAGAACGCAAACCTTTCTCCTTTTCTTTTTTGATGATACAACATCATCCATGTCATCCTTTGGACATATGCATTTCTTTATTTTTTTAGGAGGAACAACAACACCTTTATCAACCATCTTCACACCCATCTGCTCCTTTCTTTTGGAGGATTTGTTTTGTTGAACTTTTGATGGCTCAACACATAATCTAATTTGTGACGTAATCATTCTTTCAGTAGAAAAATAACTTTGAGACCTGATTTTTGCAGCACATGGAGAATGACTTTGAGACCAGATCACTTAGTATATGGAGTAGTTAGAAATCCCTTACCCTCCTTTGACAAGTTAGTAGCATTAGCATTCATGGAATGCTTCAATTGAAGCCCAGTAATTGACGATTAACTAAAATCGTCATCATCAACAATGAATTTGGGGGTAAATTTGATTCCTCTACAACTAACTTCAAATTACCTATCATTTAACTTTTTTTTACTTCATTAAAAACATAATCACTCCAATGTCTTTTCAGTATCCACTTGCTAAAACTTTTATTAAAATAACACACTTTTAGTTTGTATATGGAATTTATACATTTTTATTGAATAAGAATAATTAGTTAATGGTATAAGTGAGCAGGCAATCGAGGCTTTGCAACAGCCATCAAGGGCTTAGCTTTAGGCATAGTCATTCCATAAACCTCATTTGTTTCAATATCTTCTGGCCTTGCTCCATTTGGTGGACTCCAATCATAGCAATGAAACAACCTAGCCAATGCTATAAGCACCAATTTCACACCCAATGGTGCACCAGGGCACTTCCTTTTTCCAGCACTAAATGGCAAAATCTTGAAATCTGGTCCATGACTTATCTCAACTCTAGCATTGATGTTTTTTTCATTATCATCATTTTGTGGTAAATGTCTCTCTGGCCTAAACTCATCTATGTTGTCCCAAATCTTGGTGTTCCGTCCAAGACCGTGCGTGTTGATGAAGACACGTGTCTTGGCCGGGATGTAATAGCCATTAATGTTGGCATCACGTATTGATTCGTGTGGGATTAGAAACGGACCGGCAGGATGCATTCGAAAAGTTTCACGTACTACACAACGAAGGTACGTGAGATTAATCAAGTCGGATTCCGTTACCATCCGACCCCACCCGACAACTATATCGAGCTCCTCTTGAATCTTCTTGAGGACATGTGGATGCTTGATCACCTCAGCCATTGCCCATTCATTGGTCACAGCAGAAGTATCTGTGGCTGCAGCTATCATATCCTATAATTAAAAGTAAAAAGTAAGTCACAAAAAAAAATATTAACACTACTATGTTTTTTGATATTACATACGTTCAAACCATCAATGTTGCTATAGCTAATCTATTTTCTTCTACACCTTTATGAAAGTCACTTTAAGATGCGTGATTCCATAATATTTGGGATTAGTAACCTAAAATAAAGCAGTTGAAATATTACAACATGTTAAGAAAAACTAATTGCGCAAAATTGTTTGCACTATCAACGTATATAAAAGTTGCCTGTATTTTGGTTTCGCCTTATTAGAGTTATGTTCTCTTCATTGAATATGTAATTGTATCTACACACTCAAGTTAAGTTGACCATAACACTCTATACATTACGTACGATATGATAAATTAATAGAGTAATTACGTCATTTACGTGCTACTATCAATTTAAATTTGACTAATGAAATAATTTATGTTTTACATTGTATATATAACTTAGATTCTATGGTTTAAATCTAAATAAAGCTTAGAATCTCTTGTGTAGGTAGTAGTTGTTCACTAAATGCAGATATGGGATGTAAGTAGTTTGATATAAATGGACCTATTAGGTAAGGAGTTAGTATAAAAAATCAGACCTGAATGAGAGCTTTAATCTCTACATCATCCATGTGTTGCTTTCCATTTCCATCTCCTTCATCTTCTCCTAGCAAAGACAATAAAACATCCACAAAATCCATTTCACCTTCATCATTATCATCAATATTATTATTTTTATTATCTTTCTTCTTTCTATGTTCTTCTATTATTCTCATGTGAAAATCATCAATCCTTTTCTCGACATCCCTCATTTTCTTCTCACAGCCATAAGGATCAATCCATCTCCACAAAGGTAAATAATCACCTAAATAAATCACTCCAAGTAACCAAAATAACTCATGTGTTACATGCATAAATTCCATTGCTTCTTGTGGGCCTGCTGATTCTGCCCCAAAGTATTGTTTCCCTAACAACATCCTAGTCACATTGTTCATTGAAAATCCACCCAAAATTTCCCTCAAGTTCACTATTTGTCCTTTTTGGGCCTTATCCCAAACATCTTTAACTAGATTTTGGGCTTCATCTGCCCTATGTTTTTTAAATGATTCGAGCCTTTTAGTTGTCAACAAATGTTCCATACAAATTCTTCTCATTCTTTTCCATTTTGGACCTAAAGGAGCCAATGCTACATCCCCACAACCATAAGCTAGATGCACTGCAGCAAGAGTTCTTGGTCTAGATGCAAAAACATCATCTTGTTGTACAAGTATTTCTCTTATGATTTCTGGATCATTGGTGGTGATAGCATCAACATTACCTGTTAGGAAAAGTAAAGGAGGAGTAGGATATCAACTTAATGGGTTCGGAATTTTAGTAAGACAAATTCAAGTGCTAACAAATAGGTTCTAAATTTAATGTGTATATAATTAAGAAAAAAATTAAATTTCACAAAACTACAACTTAATATATTTAAGTTACTAAAAATACCTTCACTTAGTAAAAAGTATAAATATCCGTTATTTACATTCTCTCTCTTTAAATTTTTAGATATATAATTTCTACCCTAGGATGTATTTATTGCCCCTCTAAAAAATTATCTTAATATCTTCTCTTCACCTATTTAATACCGTTAATATCTGAATCAACGTGAACCTCCTTACTCTGCTCTCTGTATAGTATTATATTTCTAATGCATACACATTCTTCTATGATTTGGGAGCTTCTGTGATACACACACATACTATTTGTGTTTTTTGTATTGTAGAATAACTTGGTAATTTGAGCAAAAATTTTTTGATTTTATGCTTGATTCTGCACTATGTTTGCTAATATTGTTCTCTTTTTCTCTTTTAATTAAAGCAAGTAAAAATTCATATTCTTGACAATGAGCCTTTCACTGATGCTTTTGAACCAAAAACAAAGAGGAAATGCCCCAAACTTATGGCGTTAGATTATGATGTTCTGGCTATGAAGGCTGATGTGTCTCAAGGTATGAGTTGAGAAGCATCTCCTGATTGCCAAGATTCATGTAAAAGTTGGTTCGCTTACATACTTTAGTAGCTATTTGCTTCAACAGAATTTGGTTATGAATTTTGACAGTTATTTTCGAAGACAAACATGGTGCTAGCACCTCCATAGATGAAAATATAGATGGGTTCAGAGATCTTGTTAGGCATACAATTTTTGAAAAAGGACAAAGTAAATGAATTTGGGCGAGCTTTACAAAATCATAGACTCTTCTGAGTTGTGTACATTAGTACAACAAGAAATACATATAAGATTGTTACGATGTAGTTTGTATCTCTTACATACTTTAAAAAATGTATCTCGTGTTATAAGAGATAGATTCAAATTAGAATGACTTTCAAATTTTAGCCCCAAATAAAAAAGCTTCCTTAAAATAGACTTTACCTATTAATTAGTATTTTTTTAGACAAAATTATCCCTGATCAATGGAGTAAATTACATAAATGATTCTCATAATGGATAACAACTCCATATTTATATCTTTCAACTTTTATTTTTTTCTCTTTTTAATATTACTTTGATTTTTTTTTCTTTTTTTTTTTTAATTTTCTCAACCCTTACTTTTTTCCTTTCAACTTCTTTTTTTTCTTTTTTATTTTATATTATTTTTATTTTTTATTTTTCTTTCCTCTTTTTAATTTTTTTATTTTTAGTTTTTCTCAACCCTTACTTTTTTTCTTTACAACTTTCAACGTCTACTTTTATAAACAAAAAAAAAACTTTTTTTATTTTTCTTTGATTCTTATTTTGTTCTTTTAAAATTTTTCTCAACCTTTATTTTTATTTAATCTTTCATTTTTTTTTATCAATCTTTCTTTTTTTTCTTATTCTCTCTCAACTTCTACATTTTCTTTGATTTTTATTTTTTTTAATATTTTTCTTTATTTTCTTCTTTTTTCACAATTTTTATTATTTTTGTTCTTTTCTTCAATTTCTTCCATTCAAGTTACATCTCCTGAGTAAGAGTTAACACTATCACATTATAAAGGTAAGATTTACGACTTTCGAACAATAAGCTACGTTTCATGGGTAAGAGTTGATACTACTACATTGTAGAAGCAAGACTTATGACTTTCAAACAACAAGTTATGTTTCATGGGAAAGAGTCGATACTGCTACATTGTATTTTAATTTATGAGATGTTCTACAACTATTGTCTTAGAGGCCAGACTTAGCTTAAGGACTTTCAAGCAACAAATTATGCCCCACGAGCAAGAGTTGACTCTACCACGTTATGTTTTCATTTATGAGATTTCTATAGCTATTATCTTAGAGGCAAGACTTAGTTCAAACACTTTCAAACTACAAATTAGGCCCCATGGGCAAGAGTTGACTCTATCACATTATGTTTTCATTTATGAGATATTCTACAACTATTGTCTTAGAGGCAAGACTAGGCTCAAGGACTTTCAAACAACAAATTATGCCTCACGGGCAAGAGTTGACTCTACCACGTTATGTTTTCACTTATGAGATATTCGACAACTATTGCCTTAGAGGCAAGACTTATCTCAAGGACTTTCAAACTACAAATTATACCCTACGGGCACAGTGACTCTACCACGTTATGTTTTTATTTACGAGATATTCTACAACTATTGTCTTAGAGGCAAAACTTAGCTCAAGGACTTTCAAACTACAAATTATGCCCCACGGGCAAGAGTTGACTCTACCACGTTATGTTTTCATTTATGAGATGTTCTACAACTATTGTCTTAAAAGCAACACTTAGCTCAAGGACTTTCAAACAACAAATTATGCCCCACAGACAAGAGTTGACTCTACCACATTAAATTTTTATTTATGAGATGTTCTACAACCATTGCCTTAGAGACAAGACTTAGCTCAAGGACTTTCACACAACAAATTATGCCCTACGGGCAAGAATTGACTCTATCACATTGTGTTTTCATTTATGAGATGTTCTACAACTATTGCCTTAGAGACGAGACTTGACTCAAGGACTTTCAAGCTACAAATTATGCCCCACGGGCAAGAGTTAACTCTACAACGTTAAATTTTCATTTATGAGATGTTCTACAACGATTGTCTTAGAGGCAAGACTTAGCTCAAGGACTTTCTAACTACAAATTATGCTCCACGGACAAGAGTTAACTCTACCACGTTATATTTTCATTTATGAGATATTCTACAGCTATTGCCTTAGAGGCATTTGACTCAAGGACTTTCAAACTACAAATTATACCCCACAAGCAAGAGTTGACTTTACCACGTTATGTTTTCATTTATGAAATGTTCTACAACTATTGCCTTAGAGGCAAGACTTAATTAGCTCAAGGACTTTCAAACTACAAATTATGACCCACAGACAAGAGTTGACTCTACCACGTTATGTTTTCATTTATGAGATGTTCTACAACTATTGCCTTAGAGGTAAGACTTAGCTCAAGGACTTTCAAACTACAAATTATGTCCCACGGACAAGAGTTGACACTACCACGTTATGTCTTTATTTATGGGATGTTCTACAACTCTTGCCTCAGAGGCAAGACTTAGTTCAAGGACTTTACAATAATAAATTATGCCCTACGGGCAACAGTTGACACTACCAGTTATGTATTCATTTATGGGATATTCTACAACTCTTGCCTTAGAGGCAAAACTTTGCTCAAGGACTTTCAAATAATAAATTATGCCCCACGGGCAAGAGTTGACACTACCATATTATGTCTTTATTTATGAGATATTCTACAACTCTCGCCTTAGAGACATGACTTATCTCAAGAATCTTCAAAGAATTTCGTAACAACAATTCATGCCCTTAAATTTGCTTTGATGTCAAAAAAAAAAAAAGAAAATTCCTTTGTGGATTATTCAATTTTTTATTTATTAGCAAAATATAATAGAAGTTGAAAAAACAGAAAAAAGAGATCAAGCAAAATAGAGAAATAAAAAAAATGAGGAAAAAAAGGAAAGAAAAAACATAAAGATATAAAAAAAAAGTAGAAGAATTAAAAAAATTAAGAAAAATAAAAATGAGACGAAAAATAAAAATAAAGTTTGAAAAAAATGAGAAAAAAAAAAGAACTGGAAAAAGAAAAAAGCGATCAAACAAAATAGAGATATAAAAAAAAGAGTGAGAAAAAAAGGCAAGGAAAAATAAAGATTAAGAAAAAAGAAAAGAATTAAAAAATTTGAGAAAAGAAAAAATGATAGGAAAAAATATAAATAAAGTTTGAGAAAAATGAGGAACAAAAAAGAGAACTAATAAAAATAAAAAAGAAAAAGAAAAATAAAGGTTAAACACAAATGAATTTAAAAAAGGAAAAAAAATAGATAATGCTAGAGTAAAAAGAAAAAAGAGAAAAAAATAAAGTTTGGGACAATGAATTAAAACATGAAAATAAAATTAAAGAGAAAAATACAAAGTGAAAATAATAAAATTAAAGAAAAAAAGTGAAAATAATAAAAAATAGAATAATAAATTAAAGGAAAAAAATAAAAAGTGGAAATAATAAAATATAAAATTTGAGAGACAAATAAGTATGAAAAGTCTTTAAAATATATTTGATGTGTAGAGGGATAAAATGGTACTTGTACAATACTCAAAAAGTAAGGAAAGTTATTTTTTAAAATCATTTCTTATTGGGGTCAAATATCTAAAGTCACCCATATTTGGGTCTATGACATGAATTTCCTGGTTATAAGATTGCTAAATGTCAAGTTCAAAGATGTCAAATACATCTTTCAATATATCAGATATGTTTTGTCATTTTGTATCTCTATGTATATTATACATCTACTTTATGTATCTCTCGTTAGATAACTTCAGAGTAAGGAATTTTATATAAGATTGTTATAATATAGTATGTATCTCTTATATTTATGTTTTTTATTGGAAAAAGTATAATGTAATGTAGAGATACATAATTATGTACTGAAAATACATAATATATCTTAATTCTCTATGTCTGATACAAATACATATTTTGTATCTCTGATGTAACATTTTTATGACATGCTTTGCCTAAATAGGAAAGGAAAGATTTATGGTACGTCAAATTTCCTATAATTTTGATAACTAATTGAAAAATTAGAATATCCAATAGAAAATAGAACAAGAAAATATACATTTATTATGTACTTGTGTGGCAAGTTTCGAATTTTCACGTAATTCTTTGTTTTCTTTCTTAATTCCGTTATTAGATACAGAAATAAATAGTAAATGAAAAATTAGACTAGACCTGGCACATAGGAGTTTACAAGTAACCAACGATAAATACTTACTATATACGATATTTACATCAAACTAGTTCAAGTTTATCATGATTAAATGATTTTACGAAATACTAAAAATATATTGATTAATCAATGATCAAATAATAGTTATGTATAATTAAATATATATTATGTATTTATTGAGTTGATTTATGCACTCAATATTGCATAAAAAAAAGTTTTACTGTGGTATAATATACGTCTGAATTTATAATTGTCCTTTTCAGTTAAAAACTATTTAAAATTAATAACAATCCATTATTTATGTTAGTTCTTCATTTGATTTTCTATGAAATTATGCCAGAAAGACATGGTAAAAGATTGTTCTATGTTTGTAAGAGTTGTTCGTTTATAAGAGTTCGTAAACATAATTGAGAAAAGTATGAGCAAGAAAGAATTGTTTTGTTTAGACATGGTAATTAGGTTCTTAATTTAAAGACATGAAGAGTGATTTACTCCTTAATTAAGTTGATCTTTGTTATTTTTCTTAATTAGCTCGCATTAATTACTTCATTGGATGTATCACCAACGATGTATCTCTTATAATTGAATGTATCAGCAAAATAAAAAAAATAATTTTTTATGAAATTTTGATAAAAATTGAGATAGTGTAATTAGAAGTAAACTAGTAAGGATTTATGTAAGTTTTACTGTAATTAATGGCCCTTCTTAACACAAATAAATTGTTTGAGCAAAGTTATTGGGTTTGATCAATCATATTCGAGCTTCTAGCTCTGTCCCCGAGTGAAAAAAATAACAATAGACAAAATTAAACAATTGCTTTGAGGTAGGGGCGTACATGATTGGGTTGGTTCGAATTTTTTAATATCAAACCAAATTGTTTGTATCGAATTTTTAAATCTATACAACAAATTAAACCAATAAATTAAAATTCGAGTTTTTCAACCTCGGGTTTTTTTGAAAATGTTTTTTTTTTGAGTTTTTTCGTTAAAATCTTCATATAAACATATAAATTAACTTGTGCTTTAAATATTTTTTCAATCCTAACAAGATACAACTATCTTAGGTGTACCTTAAGAAAATAGCACAAAATGTTAAATGAGTTAGGACTATAAAATACTTCCTCCGGTCCATTTCGTGTGGCATACTTTGACCGGATACAGAGTTTAAGAAATAAGAAAAGACTTAGTAATGTTTACCAAATTGTCCTTTATTAAAAAAATGTACTTCTATTCTTTAATTAAATGAGATCTTATAAGTGAGACCAATAAGGGTAAAAGTGAAATTGTGTCTTTAAATAATTGTTAAATAAGAAAAAATGACATTCTTTTGGTACAAACTAATAAAGAAATGGTGACACAAAAAATAATAATAAAATCGTGTAAAATAAAATATTTTATATTAATATGTGATAATAAAAATAATCATAGTATAAAAATATTAAGTCATGCTAAAACAAGTCTTGCAAATATTAATTACATAGCTAAATATTGAATAGAAAAAATAAATTTATGTTATGTATTTATATAAAACTAAAGAAAAAATATTCAATATTATTATTATTTTTAGTGTTTTAACTGAATATTTTTGTCAGCATTAGTATTGATTTAAACTTTATTTGAGTTGCTAATATGCATGGGGTATAAAACTTATTGGATCATTCAAAATTTTAAGTTTAAACTTGAAATAATATGTTGAAAGATAAAAACAACGAAAAATTTAAAACAAAAATATTTATAGATTATATCACAGTAAATATTTTATGTATTAAATATTTTTTAAAATTATATAAATTTTACATCGTATTGGTTCGGATTGACTTGAATTTTTTTAGTTAAAACCAAACCATATCAATGATAGTTTTTTTTTTTTTTTTTTCAAAATCAAATCAAGTCAAACCAAATCATTAGTTAGATTTTTTTTCAATTCGACTCAATTTACAATTTGGTTCGATTTTGGATTTGGTTTTGATCGCCTCTACTCTGAGGAGTTTAAAATATAGGGTATATTGTGAAAATACGAACAAGTTCCTTCACAATACAATGAAATCTAACAAATATAAGGTAGATTTTTTGTATCCATTTAAATTGTTAAGGAATTGCTGTTGAAAAATACAAGCGTAGATTGTGAAAATACAAACAGGTTCCTTCAAAATACAACGAAGCCTATTAATTGTAGAGTGGATCTTTCGTAACCATTTAATTTGCTAGGAAATTTCTGTTGAGAAATACAGGGTAAACTATAAAAATATAAACAAGTTTCTGCATAACACAACGAAGCCTATTAATCGTAGGGTAGAATTTTCGTGACCACTTTATTTTTAGGGAGATTACTGTTGAAATAGACAGGGTAGATTGTGAAAATACAAACAAGTTCCTTCAAAATACAGCGAAGCCTATTAATTATAATCATATATGTTGTTATTATGTTAATGGTACTTGACGAATTTTAACTTTTATAGGGTTCTTGGCATCTTGCCCATCAATGTCAGGATTGCCACAAACTAGTTACCGTCACAGTGTTTCAATATCAATAAGTGAATGATCTCCAACATACCTGTAGTTTCCCTTGTGAATTTGGAACTTCAAAAACAACGATTACTTTTAATTACAATGGATAAGTAATTACTCGTGAATTTTTCCCAAACATTACCTAGTCGGAGATAGACCAATGGCCCATACTTCTCACAAAAAGAAGCCATGTCTCGATGAGGTAATTGCCCTAACTGAAAAAGGTTACCTACAATAGGCCATTGTTTTGGACCAGGAGGGAGTCGATTGATATTCTGTTTCGACTTGTCAGAGAGTGAAGACTGAACTAGCTTGGAAACAAGATATGCGCAAAGGAGGACTACAAAATAGTTGATCAAATTAAGAAGATATGTGCAAAGAAGGACAATAACAAAACTAATCAAGTCAATCATCTTTAATTATTCGTCAAAAAGAAAGAAAGAAAGAAATTTACATGCCTTAATAGGGAAATAGGTTGTTTAATTCTAATTTATAACCTTTGAGCGATTAGGAAGCACAT
Source organism: Capsicum annuum (assembly GCF_002878395.1). NCBI lineage: Eukaryota > Viridiplantae > Streptophyta > Magnoliopsida > Solanales > Solanaceae > Capsicum > Capsicum annuum. The sequence goes on along the minus strand of NC_061120.1, from coordinate 31,364,035 downwards.
CATCTTGACATGTTTCAACTACAAATATTGATCTTGGACTCATGCTTTTGTTGCTTCCTTAATCTGCACAATAAGCCATGAAAACCACAACTTCTTGAAGTTCGAGTTATCATTGGAGTTGTGTTTGAACATGAATATAAATTAGAGTTACTTTTGAATCTTTGTGAGAAAATAAGTGAAAAAAGTTTTCAAACACAACTTGAAGTTCTATTTGGAATTCATATGACCAAACACCACTTATGAAATAAAGTGAAAAAAGCTCCAAAAAGAGTAAAAAATTCTTATGAACAAACGAGCTTAAAGTTTGTAGTCACATATTGAACAAGTTTCTATTTATGGGAAGGGAAAAGGACATTGTGTAATCTTTTAAAAAAAAATAGCCCAAGTTTGGACATATGAACACATAAAGTCCTGTCGGCAAAAGAAATGTCACTTTATGGTCATTGGGTCATCTGACCAACTTCAGCCCTTTCCTTTGGCCATTGGGCTATTTTAGACCCTTTACTCTTTTTTTTTTCTGCTACGAAATTTTAACTGGAAAATATTTTACTTTTTTTAATTGTTTAAAAATAATAATTAAGTATAATTGTATAAAAACGTATAATTGTTATATAAATATGTATCTACATAAGATATATATATATAGAAATTATATAATTCTATAAAATAAATATATATACATGTATAAAATATGTATATATAAAATTGTATAAAATGTGTATATTAATTTATAATTAATGTATAAAATACACATTCTCATAATAATTGCAGCTAAAGGTTGTATAGAATATGTATAAAAACTGTATAGTTGTTGTATAAAATGTGTATAGAAACTATATATATATATGGTGTAAAGAAACTGTATCATTGTTGTATAAAATCTATATATGTATAAAATGTGTATAGAAACTATATAATTATTATATAAAATGTGTATAAAAATTGTATAATTATTGTATAAATTGTGTAAGAAACTATATATATATATATAAGGTGTATAGAAACTGTATCATTGTTGAATAAAATCTGTACATGTATAAAATGTGTATAGAAAATTTATAATAATTGTATAAAACATGTACCTAAATAAGAATTAATATGATGTATCTAAACTATATCAATATGGTTTTTTCGGTTTGATAAATAACAGTTTCAGTTTATGTTGAGGCTTGTGGCGATTTACGTCTTTGCTTTTTCTGAGAATTAATGTCAAGACTATATTTATTGATAAAATTTTAAAAATAAATAGAAATATCAGTTTTTTTTTTTTTTTAAATGAGAACATTCAAAAAAAAAAAAAGGGAACAAGAAGAAATCACAACTAGCAGAAAAAAAAAACAAAAAACCAACAACGGAAAACAATAAAAAACAAATACAATTTATACACTTTATATAATAATAATAATAATAATAATAATAATAATAATAATAATAATAATAATAAAAGAAGCAGAAGGAGAAACAACAAAAGTAAAACAAAAAATACAAAATCAGCAAAATTAAAAAAAAAAAAAAAAAAAAGAAGAAGAAGGAAAAGTCAAAGGAAGCTGAGCAATTGTTGAAATGGTTAAGAAATGGAATTTGAATTCATGGGCCATTTTCATGTCAATTTTTTGTTCAGAGGCTATTTTTGTCCTTCTCCCTAATTAAGGTGTTTTATACATTTTATGAATATGTACGTACTATAGAACATACAGGGATAGCCTTTCACATGAAACACTTCATTAGTTCCAGTTTACTTGATTTTTTTTTAATTTGGCATACTCATTAAGAAAATATTAATAAGAAGTGTATTTTATAAAATTAATTCTATTAATAATATCTTGAAATTTTAAATCTAACTACTACTATTATTTTCGTTATTTATTTAATATTGAGGGTAATATGAAAGAAAAGTAATAAAAAGCTCTTAATTTATGAAAGTGAACAATTAATTTGAAACAATCATATTTATAAAAAAAGACCAAGTAAAATAAAATGAAGAAAGTACTAGTTATAATTATTTGTACCATTAACTTCTATTGTTAACAATATTATAGGCTAGCATTGAAGTAAGGGTTTAAAATAGGAAAGAGCTGTTTGGATTGACTTATTGCTTGTAATTTATAAGTCAAAAGTCATAAGTTGAAATTTTTAAACTTTTGACTTTTACCCTATGTTTGGATGGTAATTTCTCATGGTATGATATGGTATAGTTATTAAGAGAACCATGTTTGTTTTGATTGTTTCTTAAAGTATGATATGATTGGAAACAAATAAACTTCAAACACAAATAAAAAGATGAAGAAACAACAATTTTATTGATAAACGATGTGGGTACAAATCCGTTCATCCCTTGATTCTTCTCTCTTGATTTTTTCCATAGTTCGAGAATCGTTAGTAGCGTATTTTTAGGAATATTTGAATTTGATATGGATTTTATCCATAATTCGAGGGCTGTTAATGGCGTATTTCTCGAACATAGGAATATTTGTATTTGATCATCTTCTTAATGTATTTGATTATCAAGAAGAGACATTTGATTATCAAGAAGAGAGTATTTTGATCCCTTTGTGATATTCCATGAGTTTATGAAATTATCTAGAGATATTCGAGATATTTGATTTCTTTATGAATATCTCATGATTTGGGGGATCTTGGAGATCTTGGAGATGCCTCTTTAAAGGATATTTGCCTCTATATATAGGCGTAATTTAGAATTTAGGGTAGAGTATCCACCAAGCTAGATTTAAGGTAAAATAGCCCCCAAGAACTTTAACAAAAATTGAACTCTTCTTGTATAGTCCACAAAATTTCAATGTCTACAAATGCCCCCTACTTCAAGGCTTGTTGGAGTGTAACTTTATAAAACTCAAAGATGAGTCTTGAAGTACCCATATAGCTTCTATCTTTATGGTTTTGTGGCTATAGATTTGCAAATCTGATTTATGAGAGAAGAGATGAAGGGTAGATTTGGTCCCACTAGGTGTGCCAGTTTGTTTCCAACATAATTTAATTCATGAAAAATAAGCTTCAACCACAAATAAAAAGATGAAGAAACAACAATTTTATTGATAAACAATGTGGGTACAAATCTGTTCATTCCTTGATTCTTTTCTCTTGATTTTCTTCGTAATTCGAGGGCCGTCAGTAGCGTATTCTCGAACGTAGGAATATTTGATTTCATATGAATTTTATCTGTAATTCGAGGACCTTTAATGACGTATTTCTCAAACATAGGAATATTTGCATTTGATCATCTTCTTAATGTATTTGATTATCGAGAAGAGATATTTGATTATCAAGAAGAGTATTTTGATTCCTTTGTGATATTCCATGAGTTTATGAAATTATCTATAGATATTCGAGATATTTGATTTCTTTATGAATATCTCATGATTTGGGGGATCTTAGAGATCTTGGAGATGCCTCCTTAAAGGATATTTGCCCCTATATATAGACGTAATTTAGGGTTTAGGGTAGAGTATCCACCAAGCTAGATTTAGGGTAAAATAGCCTCCAATAACTCTAACATAAATTGAACTCTTCTTGTATAGTCCACAAAATTTCAATGTTTACAAATGCCCTCTAATTCAAGGCTTGTCGGAGTGTAACTTGGTAAAAATCAAAGATGAGTCTTGAAGTACCCATATAGCTTCTATCTTTATGGTTTTATGGCTATAGATTTGCAGATCTGATTTATGAAAGAATAGATGAAGGGCAGATTAGGTCCCATTGGGCATACCAGTTTGTTTCCAACATAATATAATTCATGAAAAATAAATTTCAATCACAAATAAAAAGATGAAGAAATAATAATTATATTGATAAATGATGTGGATACAAATCTGTTCATCTCTTGATTTTCTCCGTAATTCGAGGGTCATCATTAGCGTATTCTCGAACGTAGGAATATTTGAATTTGATATGAATTTGATATGGATTTTATCCGTAATGCGAGAGCCGTTAATGGAGTATTTCTTGAACATAGGAATATTTGAATTTGATCATCTTCTTGATGTATTTGATTATCAAGAAGAGGTATTTGATTATCAAGAAGAGAGTATTTTGATCTCTTTGTGATATTCCATGAGTTTATGGAATTATCTAGAGATATTCGAGATATTTGATTTCTTTCTGAATATCTTATGATTTGGGGGATCTTGGAGATGCCTCTTTAAAGGATATTTGCCCCTTTATATTGGCGTAATTTAGAGCTTAGGGTAGAGTAGCCACCAAGCTAGATTTAGAGTAAAGTAGCCTCCAAGAACGCTAACAAAAATTGAACTCTTCTTGTATAGTTCACAAAATTTCAATATCTACAAATGCCCCCTACTTCAAGGCTTGTCGGAGTGTAATTTGATAAAACTCAAAGATGAGTCTTGAAGTACCCATATAACTTTCATCTTTATGGTTTTGTGGCTATAGATTTGCAATCTGACTTATGAAAGAAGAGATGAAGGGCAGATTTGGTCACACTGGGCGTGCCAGTTTGTTTCCAACATAATTTAATTCATGAAAAATAAAAAGATAAAGAAACAATAATTTTATTGATAAACGATGAAGGTACAAATCTGTTCATCCCTTGATTCTTCTCTCTTGATTTTCTCTATAATTCAAGGGCTGTCAGTAGCGTATTTCTCGAACGTAGGAATATTTGGATTTGATATGGATTTTATCCGTAATTCGAGGGCCACTAATGGCTTATTTCTCGAATATTGAAATATTTGGATTTGATCATCTTCTTAAATTTGATTATCAAGAAGAGATATTTGATTATCCAAAAGAGAGTATTTTGATCCCTTTGTGATATTCAATGAGTTTATGAAACTATCTAGAGATATTCAAGATATTTGATTTCTTTAAGTATATATCTCATGATTTGGGGGATCTTGGAGATCTTGGAGATACCTCTTTAAACGATATTTGCCCCTTTATATAGGCGTAATTTAGGTTTAGGGTACAGTAGCCACCAAGCTAGATTTAAGATAAAGTAGCCCCCAAGAACTCTAACAAATATTGAACTCTTCTATAGTCCATAAAATTTCATTGTCTACAATGGTATGATTCAATTTCATGGTTTGATAACCATGAAAATCCATATTTTATATAACTACCAATTTGGTGGTATCCCATGGTTTGTTTATTTTTTTTTTTTCAGTTACGCTCTTACTTAATATTATATAATCTTACTTCCCTTCACTTTATATTATTTAACTCCACCTCCTACTTTGATCCTCCACCCCACCTGCCTCGTCCCCCCTACCCCCCCCCGACCCCTCCTTTTTTTTTTAATTTTTTTTTTTTAAAATTTCAAAAAAATTTTCTTCCCCCCCCCCCCCCCCCACCATCTCCCCTCTCCCCTCTCCCTCAACATACACATACACACACACAAAAAAAAATATTAATTAATTCTTTTTTAAAAAATAGAACTTTTTTTCTTACCTCTACCCCTATCCTGCCCTCCTACTCCACTGCCCCCACCCCCAAAAATTTTTAAAAAAAATTCAAATTTGTAACCCACCACTTTTTATCATATTTGTTTTCATTATTTTGTGTTGAGTATATACAAATGCTTATAGAATTTTTTTTCTACTTGTGTTACAAAAAGAAGAAAATAAGTATGAAACAATTTATTTTCTAGGAAAATATTTTTTTTTTCAATTTCATACCGAACACACATGTAGCATACACAAAAAATGCGTTCAAATTTTCTACTTATCGTTGGTGTCATGTCTCAAAGCACCAAAAAGAAATGAAATTTGTTACTATAAAAAATAAATTTGGTTATATTTGTTTGATCTACTATTTTATTGACTTTGTTATAATTTACATGAATTTAATAACTTAATATATTTACATGGCATAATTATGATAAATTAATCGGAAGAAAATTATTTTATCACCAATTATTAATAAATTCAATATCTATAACAATTAAGGGCATTTTAGTAAACTTACTAGTTACAATACAATACTATACTGTCAAACCAAACAATAAAACTGTCATTAAACTGTAGCGAACGATACAGTCTATCCAAAAATTATATTGTATATACTGTACTATACCATATCATACAGTACCGTATATTATTAAACCATGACAAACCACCATCCATACAAAGTGTAAGTTAATTTTTGTTATTAGTGCTTAAAAATACTTTTTAATTTTATACAAACATTATAAAATGCTCAAAAAACATTTTAGCTTAAAAGTATCTAAAATAAGTCAATCAAAACAGAGTCAAGCTGAATTTAAATGGATTAAAATGAGTTAATTCAATAGGAATTCTATGCAACTATACAGGTCAAAGAAACAATTTACAGTTAGCATCGCCCAATAGGTTTTTACATATGAAATAGTCAAATTGCTTAAAACAATGTAATATCTTCAGATCTTACTTTCTTATTTCTCGTCATGTCGTGAATACTTTTACTAGTGCTTTTGCTTCTTACCAGAATTCTCACTGTAACGAATACAACTATAGATATAGGATTTCTACTATATTTAAACTATGTAAAAGCCGTGTAAATTGTGATGTCCTATAAGTTGTAACGTCTATGGAGACTAATTCTCCTCGAGCTTTGACGCTAGTTTCTGTAGGTCTCTAGATGGTCTTTGTATATATACGTTATTGTTGTACATATTTTTGGTATGCATGGACACCTCTATCATGATATCTGAGCCTTCTGTGGATTAACGACCATTCTCCCTTTTCATTTGATTTTTTTTTAAATAAGAAAAAAAGCTCTTTATAAAAATTTGTACGCATGGGAAATAAGATCGAGAAGTCTTTTGCCTTGCAACTTCAGTTGTTTCAACGAATGTCATGGGAAACAATTATCCTACGCCTAATCTCGCTAACCAACTCCTGTAATGCTCAGGTTAACAAATTTTTTGCTTTTTCGCTTTGACAGACACAATTTCTTCCAATGATTTGTGGTTGTGGTCTTAGCCATTATATTGATGGTAGTGAACCTGTACCACCAGGCATTATTGATGGTGATGAACCAAATCCTGCATATAAATTTGGGTACGTCAAGATCAACTCGTCTTGAGTTAGATAGTTGTTTCCATTTCCAAAAGCATTCTCCCACAATAGGTTGGAGCAGAAACAGCTCGTGCAACTTGGAACAAACTTGTGACAGCCGATGTGACTGGGTCTAAACCATTGATTCAAGAATTGAAGGCGCAGTTACACAACTTGCATCATGATAATGCTATTATAGAAAGTTACGTGCAAGAGCAAAGCAATTGCTGATAAGTTGGCTGTCTTGTTACACTCAGTCACTAATGATGACTTAGTGGAGTTTGTTCTTGCTGGATTAGGCCCTGCATATCGCCCATTCACAAGATCGTTTGAATCATATCAGGAGGACGTCACCTTTGATGCACTTTAAGGTATGTTGTTGAATGAAGAAGGACGGACAATTAAAACGTAAAGATGATAGTACTGTTATTTCCCCAACAACACAGTACACACAAAGTTTGGAAAAATTAATAAATGGTGAAGATAATTAAAACGTGAAGATGCTAGTACTGTTATTGGACAAATTCTTTTGATACTGCAGTTTATATCATAAATAGATTACCAACTCCACATCTAAATAATCAGCCCCCTTTTGAATCTTGTTTAATTTTAGCCCTGAGTACTCCTTGTTGTGTGTGTTTGGTTGTCTTTGCTTCCCGTGGCTTCGCCTTATACAAAGGATAAATTATCTCCTCATTCTAGGAGGAGTGTATTTTTGCGATATAGCAAAATTCACAAAGATTATAAGTTCTTTGATCCTACTACCTCTAAATATTTTGTCTCATGCCAGGTTGTTTTCGACAAAATAGTTTTCCCCTTTACTGCTCGGGGTGATGCTATGGTGCCTGCTACATCAACCAATGTTGCCTCGCTTACTGTCCAGAAACCTTTGTCACTTCCACAAGAAGTTGTGCCTATTTTTGTATTAGTGAACTCGTCTAGTCCATCTCCTGCAACACTGAGTACCACCTTACCGACTAATTTATCCTCCACTTCAACGTCAAAATGCTCTAAACAGTGTCTCGCAGTAGCACCTCATCCCCCTTTACATTCGCAGGTTGTCCCGACAAGCATGCCGTCTCTATCTTTGGAGATTCCTCCAATACATTGCCTACTGAAGGTGAAAACCAAATGTACCAATCTGATCCCTTGAGAAATCTGCATTATCCTAACAAATTGTTATGCTCTTCATCCAAGCCTCATACAACGACTAGTAAATCGCAAATCGGTTCACTAAAATCAAAGCAGCCTACTTCTTACTTAGCTATGTCAAAGGATGTTGTTGAACCTTCTTGCTATTCTTAAGATATAAAGTATGTGCATTGACATCGAGCGATTCATGAGAAATATAATGCTCTCCTATAAAATAGGACTAGGTAATTAGCTCCACCGTCTCCCTCTTAAAATATTATTGGGACTAAATGGGTTTTTAAAACAAAGGGTAAGTTTTATGGATTCATTGATTGTTACAAGACCCGATTTGTTGCTAAAGGGTATCACTAAAGACCGGGTGTGGACTATGTTGATACTTTTAGTCCGGTAGTGAAACCTGTCATCATTCGCCTTCTTCTTTCCTTGGTGGTCCAGAACAACTGGCGTATTACTTCATTGGATGTCTCAAATGCTTTTCTTCACGGTACCCTTGATGAACTGGTGTACATGTCTCAAACTTTGGTGTTTGTTGATCCAGATCATCCTAAGCGTGTTTGCTTGCTCAAACGTTCTCTTTACGGCTTTAACAAACTTTGTGTGTATGGAATAAATGTTTAACGAATGTCTTAATTTCTTATGGCTTAACAAGCTCGGAAACCAATTGTTCGTTGTTTCATTTTTCCTCCAACAGTGACAAATTATTTTCTTTGATTTATGTTGATGGCTTTCTTATTTTGGGTTCTAGTTCGTCTTTTGTTAGCTCTCTTGTTACGCACTTGAAGTAACAGTTTGCTGTGAGAGACCTTGATCGCCTCTCTTATATTTTGGGTATTGAAGTATCATGGACCCCTACTAGTTTGCATCCATCGCAACATTAATATGCTACTAATTTATTGCGAAAAGCACAAATGGATGGTCGCAATCATATTTCTACACCTTTTGGACCTTCCTCTAAACTCTTAAGGTTTGAAGGTTCTCCATTCCATGATGAAACCTTGTATCGCAACACTATCAAAGCCTACAATATTTAACTTATACTCGTACGGATATAGTATTTGCGGTGAATTAAGGTTTCAAAATTTATGCATAGTCCGAGGGAGTCCCACTACGTTGTTATAAAACTTATTTTTGATATATACTTATCCACTTCCTCCCATGGTTTATTCCTTGCTCGCCAAAATACCAGACTTGTGCATGGTTATGATAATGTGAAATAGGGTGCTTCAATGTGTTGGGATATGAGTCTTTTTTCCTTCCTATGTGAATAAATAAAGGCCACTTTGGACCAACCATCTTTTCCCCATAGGCCCAATACTATGGGTTATTTATATAAATCTTTTTAGGTCTTATTTCACAATCACAAAACAGAGTTTTTAGCAGCCTAAGAGGGAAAAAGAAAGCAGATTTTTGCCCAAATTTTCAGCCACAACTATCAGCTTCAAATTGCGATTCCTGCTTCGTTTCTTGTCCGATTGAGCTGATCTTTTGACAACTTGTTTCTCTCATCTTAATCTTTAATTCAAAACTGACAGAGTTAGATTTGGTGACCTGTAGATCCTGTTTTTCATTCTCGAATAGTAGCTGCATTTTTGGTATTTGTGCTTCTTTTTATTCTCTAGTTTTGGTGCTATCTTGTTGTGTTGTTGCTATTTGTCTGTCACTTATTTTGTAGCCAGTTTTGGAGAACAATATTATAACTCTTGGTGATTATAGTGGAGGTTTTGGTCCCATGATTTTTTACTCTTCACACCGAAGGTTTTCCACGTAAATTTGGTGTCATGTTATTCTTGTCTTATCATATTTGTGTGATTGATATATTTGTTGTCATATTACTATTGTTCTTGGGTTTTATTTTCTATTTTTTAAATTTAAAGGAAAGTTTAGACTTGGGTATTCTTCCGCTGCACTTTGAAAGTGTCTTGCTCCTGCCCTTTTCAACAAAGTGGTATCAGAATGTTGGTCGTTGTTGATTGTCAATTTGAATAATGGAGGCAAATATGAGCAAAATAGTGTGTCTGAATGGTAGTAATTATCAAACTTAGAAAGTCAATATGAAATATCTTCTCTTTGTCAAGAAAATGCATTTACCTGTGTTTGCGTCTACTAAACCTAAATCCATGACATATGAGGATTGGGAATTTGAGCACCTACAGGTTTGTGGCTATATCAGACAATAGGTTGAAGATAATATTAGAAACCATATTGTGAATGAGACACATGGCAGAAGTTTGTGGGACAAGCTCGAGACACTTTATGCTTCGAAGACTGGCAATAACAAGTTGTTCTTGCTTAAGCAATTGATGAATATCAGGTATAAAGTGGGAAGCTCTATTTCTGATCATATTAATGACTTTCAGGGTGTCCTTGACCAGTTGTCCGAAATGGGTGTACAGTTTGATAAAAAAAATTCAGGGACTTTGGCTTCTTAATACTCTGCCAGACTCTTGAGAAAACCTTTGAGTTTTTTTGACTAATTTTGCTCCCGATGGTGTTGTAAATATGGAATATGCTAAGAGTGGTATCTTAAATAAAAAGATGAGAAGAAGATCTCAGGCCTCATCTTCTTCATCTTCATACTCTAATATTTTGGTTGCTAAAGAGAGTGGAAGAAATAAGTTCAGAGGTTTGAATGATAGAGATAAAAGTAGAAGCAAGTCGGGGTCCAAATTCAAGAATGTTACATATAATTGCTGCAACAAAAATGGCCATATCAAGAAATATTCTTACAAGCACAAGAGAGATATGAGACAATAGAAGAAAGAAGACGATTATGAAAATCGGGTTGTTGTTGTTGCTACTGATGATCTTCTTGTTTCTTGTGGTGAGAATGCCATTAATCTTATTCATGATGAGTCTAATTAGGTTTGTGGATTCTGGTGCTACTTCTCATGTTACGCCAAATAAGGAATTATTTTCTTCTTATACTCCAGGAAATTTTGGAATGTTGAAAATAGGCAATAATGATGAAGTTAAAATACTTGGCATTAGCACTATTTGTTTGGAAAGTAAAAATGGTTCCAAACTAGTTCTTAATAATGTCAAGCATGTCCAAATATTTGCTTGAATCTGATTTTTGTTGGAAACCTTGGTGATGAGGGTTACGTAAACACCATCCACTTACTAGAGGTTCAATGATTGTGGCTCGAGGTGACAAGTTGTCTAACTTGTACGTATTTTAGGACCCCACTTCTAGAGCCTCAGTAAGCTTGATGGAGAATGATACTTCATTAGAGTTGTAGCATAGAAGGTTGATTCATATGAGTAAGAAGGGAATTGATAGTTTGGCTAAGAAAAATTTACTTTCTGGAGTGAAACAAGCAAAGTTAAAGAAGTGTGTTCATTGCTTAGCTGGTAAACTGAAAAGAGTTTCTTTTCGAAGTCATCCGCCTTCAAGAAATCTTGATTTGCTGGAGTTGGTGCATTCTGATTTGTGTGGTTCTTTTAAAGTAAGGTCTTATTGATAAGAATCGGTTTAAGTTAATAAAAAAGAAAATAATGCGGAAGCGAAACCCCTAAGATTAAGGACAAGAAATTAAAGATAGATGAATTTGATAATAAATCCTCAATTTCGAGAATAAGTGCTAAGAACTCTAATTGATCTTAGTATTCAAAAATAGTGGATTAAGACTACTTAAGATACTAATAGAGTCAATTCAAGAACTTAGATCCAAATGTGATCTAGACCCCTATTTTGAAGAAATTAAAGATAATAATTAGTATAAGACTAATCACCTTCTTTAATTAACTTTAATAGAAACCAAAGATATCAAGTTAAGAATTAATCTTATCTCCTAAAGAATCGCTCTTATAAGGTTGAAATATAAATCTCAAGTAGCCACACACAAAGGTGTAAATAAGAGAAACTCTCAATTAATAATAATGTTTTCTGGGTAAAAATAACAAAATCCACCCCCATATATAGGGAAAAAACCTATCCCAAATAGCATGGGATTCGAATTTTACTTTTATGGAAATAAATAAATCTAGGAAACTTTAAGACTAGGAAACTTTAAACTAGGAAAATCTAAACTAGGAAACTTTTAAACTGGGAAAGTAATATCAAAAATAAATCTCTAACTAAAAAAGGAAAAGTTCTTAAATTTAATCAAAACTCATATGGCCCAATCTTCTTCCGTTTGGACTTGGCCTTGAATTGTGAAATATGTATAGCACTTAGACCATGCTTCTCCATAATTCTTGGGCTTGTTCTTGGGTTTTTTCTTCCATCACAAGTATCTTCTTGATTCACATTGAAGCCCATCAATTTTAATGCAAGTGGTCTAAACTGGATGCTATCATTCCCCTCTTCTTGAAAATAATTCGTCCTCGAATTTGAATCTCGCAAAATCAAAAAGACTTCCAATAGTAAACAACATTCATTACTTGAAAGCAACAATAGTAGGAACAAAACAAGATAGTGACCATGTGTCCAATTAACCCAATTAATCCTTGCATGTATAAAAACACCTTTATAAAGCATCTGGACATCGTTATCCCAATAGAAAATTCTCTTTTTTGTATGAGCACAAAAAAATTCATGTATGGATGACGTCGAAGATGATATGTGCCTCTCCTATTTAACTCTATCAATAAAGTACTCTAATGGACTTGCCACAGAAGACATAAGATCTATAGAATATGCATCAAATTGAACACTTTTATGATCTAGACAAGCATCCTCAATTACACTTCTCAGAGATTTTTCCACGAACTTATTCACATCAGCGTACGAATTATGAGTGTAGTTTATCACCTTCAAAAAGACCTTAGGTGTTCTAGGAATCCCAAAAATGTGAATAAACCAACACCTTGTTCTTTTTTCATGAGCGTTGTATTCACAACTGTATTTTTGATCTTTTTGTCATGAGTCTTATCTTGGAAAGATCAAAAACAATTCTCTTTACCTTTATACTTCTCATCAACATGCACTTGCTCAATGGAATATTTAGTTTGGACCACCTTAGGAATAAGTTTATTCAATGATGATTTTTTAATGCAAATATTCCCATGAGTATTTGCAAAAGAATCAAAATAACTAGAAGAAATAGGAATATTAGAGTTAGAATAAGAAATAACCTTATTCAAACTCTCTTGTTTTTTTGTCTCTACCTCACTATTATCCCTCTCCTTTTTGCTCTCGTAATCATCTCTCTTTTCTTTTCTCTTGACCTCACTTGACAACTCATTCTCTTCACACAACACAACCTCTTCCTTCTCCTCTCTTTGAATGTCAACATGCACTCTCTTACTCCTTTTATTATTTTCTCTCTCAAAATCTTTCATAACTTCTTTCACACGTTTCTGATCTTTATAAACTTGGGATGGATTTAAAGGTACAAGTTTATATTTTCTTTTGTATAGCTCAAAAGAAACTTTATTCTTTCTCTTATCATATGTGTTCCTGTCAAACTATCATGGACACCCAAGCATGATATGACAATCTTGCAATGGAATTACATCACAAAGAACATTATCGGAGTAACTCCCAATTGAAAAAAAAATCATGCATTGCTTAGTCGCCTTAACTTCACCAAAATCATTATTTTTGATGCATGTAAGTTCCAAATTATCCACCACGTATGAACTTATCACATTATCACCACTCCTAAAATTAATAATCATAGATCAAATATTATCTTTTATCCCACACCTTGTATGGAAAATATTTCACCTCAAATCAGTTATATCCACCGGGTTAGATGGATTTGTGGTGACCTTTAATGCATCAATTTGAGCAGAGATCTTTCTAAGTGCCTTGACTATGTCATGGTTTTGAGTCCCTACATCGATATCCTTTCCTGTTTGGAACATCTTAAAAATAATATCAAAGAAAATAGAGATCTCTCAACTTTTGGCCCTTTTTCCGCTTATTGATCTCACACTTTCTTTCCCCTTTTCCACTCAAATTACTGCCTTTGGTTGAATTCTTTAGGATTTATATATACAATCCTATTAGCAACAACTTTTTAGAAGTAAGTTGCATAAAGAAGAGAATTTATCAATACCCAGATAAATTGGGTTTGATGAGACAAGGCAAAAAGACCAATTATGTAAATAGAAAATTTTTCAAATTTCTCCTCTTCTTGATTTTCCTTGTTGATGTTGGAAATAAAGAAACACAAAAAAATCTGAAGTTTTTTTTTTGATAATACCTTAATTCTCAAACAAATAAATTTTCTCTCTTTATTATTTCATTTTTTTCTTTTATTTTTGGCTATGTAGCTTAACAATGAAAAAAATATTTTTTTGAGTGTTTTTTGTTAAAACTCCCAAGATTACAAGAACGGAACCTTTATAGAATCGCTCTGATACCATTTGATAATAATTGAGTTACGTTAATAAACAAGAAAATAATGCGAAAGTGAAAACCCTAAGATTAAAGACAAAAAATTAAAGATTGATGAAATTTTAGAATAAATCCCCAATTTTGAAATAAGTGCTAAGAACCCTAATTGATCTTAGTATTCAAAAGTAGTGGACTAAGACTAATTATGATACTAATAGTGTCAATTCAAGAACTTGGATCCAAAGGTGATCTAGACCCATAGTTTGAAGAAATTAAAGACAACAAATAAGACTAATCACCTTCTTTAATTAACTTTAATAGAAACCAAATATATCAGGTTAAAAATTAGTCTTACCTCCTAAAGAATCAGTCTTATAAGGTTGCAAGATAAATCCCAAGTAGCCACACACAAAGGTGTAAATAAGAGAAACTTTCAATTAATAATAATATTATCTGATTGAAAATAAAAAATCCATCCCTATATATAGGGAAAAAACCTATCTCAAATATCTTGGGATTCGAATTCTACTTTTATGAAAATAAATAAATCTAGAAAATATTAAACTAGGAAACTTTAAACTAGGAAAATTTTAAACTAGGAAAGTAATATAAAAAGTAAATCTCTAACTAAATAAGAAAAAGTTTCCAAATTTAATCAAAACTCATATAGCCCAATCTTATTCCATTTGGACTTGGACTTGAATTGTGAAATATGTATAGCACTTAGCCCATGCTTCTCCATAATTCTTGGGCTCGTTCTTGGGTTTTCCTTCCATCATAAGTATCTTCTTGATTCATATTGAAGCTCGTCAATTTTAATGCAAGTGGGCTAGACTGGATGCTATCACTCATGATAGTGCACTTTACTTTGTAAATTTTATTGATGATCATTCTCGCAAACTCTAGGCATTTACTTTGAAGTCTAAGGATCAAGTACTTGATGTGCACAAAGGTTTTTGGGTCTTGGTTGAGAGGCAGACAAGGAAGAAATTGAAATGCATCTGCTCAGATAATGGTAGTGAGTATATTGGTCCTTTTTATAGATATTGCAAAGAGAAGGATATTCGACATCAGAAAACTTTTCCATAAACTCCTCAATTGAATGGTTTGACAGAGAGAGTGAACAGAACTCTAGTTGAGAGGGTTAGGTGTATGCTTTAAGAGAAGCTACCAAATATCTTTTGGGCAGAAACACGTAATATTGCTGTTTATGTTATCAATTTATCTCTTACTATTGATTTAGATGGTGATGTCCTCGACAGAGTTTGGTCTGGTAAGAATGTTTCTTATGATCATCTTAGAGTTTTTAGGTATAAAGCCTTTGTGTATGTTTCTAAGGATGAGAGGTTAAAGTTGGATGTTAAAACTAGGTAGTTTATCTTAGTTAGTTATGGTCAAGATAAACTTGGCTATCATTTCTTTGATTCAGTTGAGAAGAAACTTATTAGAAGCCATCATGTTGTGTTTTTTAAAGACCAAAAAATTGAAGATTTTGACAAAGATGAGAAGGTTGATTCTCAGAGTAGTGAGATCCTAGTTGATGTTGATTCCATTTCTTTGACTACTGCTCCTGAAGAAAATCTTCATGATGATGAAAATCAAGTTAATAATGAAGATGATGATGGTGTTCAAAATGACCAGCATGATGTTTTTAATGCTCCAGTGCAAGTTGATATGATTGATCATCAACCAGTTATTGATGCTTTAGGGAGTTCTCTTAGGTGATCTACTAAAGAGAGAATGCCTTCATCTCGTTATTCTCCCAATAAGTATGTACTCTTCACTAACGAGGGAGAACCTAAGAGTCTTGATAAGGCCATGGAAAGTAAATAAAAAAAAAGTGATTTGATGCTATGGAAGATGAGATTAAATCTTTGTATGATAATCATAACTTTGATTTGGTTAAGCTGCCTAAAGACAGAAAAGCTTGGAAAAATAGGTGGATTTTTTTTGATGAAATGAAGATGGTAACCCAGTTCCACGGTACAAGGATAGAATGGTTGTAAAGGTATTTAACTAGAAAAAAGGAGTTAATTTTGATGATATATTCTCTCCAGTTGTGAAGATGTCATCTATTCGTGTGGTTCTAGGCTTAGCTGCAAGTCTAGATTTATTGGTTGAGAAAATGAATGTTAAAAAACTGCTTTCCTCTATGGTGACTTAGATGAAGAAATTTATATGGAGCAATCCAAAGGTTTTAAAGTCAAGGGAAAAGAGAATTATGTTTGAAAATTGAAGAAAAGCTTGTATGGTTTGAACCAAGCTCCTAGGAAGTGGTACAAGAAGTTTGATTCCTTAATGAGTCAGCAGGGATTCAAAAAGACTACTCCAGACCATTGTGTTTTTGTGCAAAATTCTCTGATGGTGACTTTAGTATTGTGTTGCTTTATATTGATGACATATTTGTTGTTGGTCTTAAATCTTGCAGGATTCAAAAGTTGAAGCAAGAGTTGAGTAAGTCTTTTTTTTATGAAAGACTTAGGACCAGCAAGGCAGATTCTTGGCATACAGATTGTCCGTGATAAGAAGGTTAAGAAGTTGTGGTTCTCATAAGAGAAGTACATTCAAAAAGTACTTCAAAGTTTCAAAATAGATAAGTCTAAGGTTGTCAGTACACCTTCAGCTATGCACTTCAAATTGAGAACGAAGTAGTGTCCTACCAGTGATGATGAGAAGAAAGATATGAAGAAGGTTCCTTATTCTTCAGCCGTTGGTAGTTTGATGTATGCAATGGTTGTACAAGACCAGATATTACTCATGTTGTTGGTATTGTTAGCCATTTTCTTTCTAATTCGAGAAGAGAACATTGGAATGTTGTAAAGTGGATTGTGAGATATTTTGTGGCACTTCTAGTTTGAGTCTATGTTTTAGTATAGGAAAGCTTGATTTTTGTGGTTATACTGATTCAGACATGGCTGGTGATGTTGATACTCTCAAGTCTACTTAGGGTATTTGTTTACTTTTGCAGGGGGAGTTATGTCGTGACAATCTAGGTTGCAAAAATGTGTTGCTTTATCTACTATAGAAGTTGAGCTTATTGCTGCCATTGAAGCTTGTAAAGAATTGCTTTAGATGAAAAGATTCTTGGGGGAACTTGGTTTTTCTCAAGAGAGGTATGTAATTTATTGCGACAGTCAAAGTGTCATATATCTTGGTAAGAGTTCTACATTTCATGGTCGGTCTAAAAATATTGATGTGAGATACCATTAGATTCGAGATATGTTGAATTGTAAGTTGCTTGAACTTGAGATGATTCATATGAATGATAATGGTTCCGACATGATGACTAAAGCTTTGCCAAGAGGGAAGTTTGAATACTGTTGCACGATCGTTGGGATGGCAGCCTTCTCCATATAGTTGGGAGAGAGAGAATTGTTGGGATATGGGTCTTTTCCCCTTCCTATGTGGATAAATAAAGCCTAATTTGGACCAATACATCTTTTACCATAGACCCAATACTATGGAACATATATGTAGATCGTGTTAGGTCTTATTTTACAATCATAAAAGAGAGTTTTCAGCAGCCAAAGAGAGAAAAAACAAATTTTCACCTAAATTTTCAGCCACAACTGTCAACTTCAAATTACGATTTCCACTCCGTTTCTTGTATGATTGAGTTGATTTTTGGATAGATTATTTATCTAATATCAATCATTGATTGGGAACTGACGGAGTTGGATTTAGTGGCTGTGTTTTTGGGGTTTGTACTCCTTTTTATTCTTTAGTTTTGGTTCTATCTTGTTGTGTTATTTCTTGTTGTTTTTCACTTGTTTTGTGGCCAATTTTGGACAACAATATTTTAAATCTTGGTGATTATAGTGTAGGTTTTGGTCCCATGGATTTTACTCTTCACACCGAAGGGTTTTCCATGTAAATTTGATTTTTTGTTATTCTTGTCTTATCGTATTTTTGTGTGATATATTTGCTGCCATATTACTATTGTGAATGAGTTTGCTTGTCTCCTCTTGGTTCAAATTGAAATGGAAAGTTTAGACTTGGGTGTTCTTCCACTTCAATTTGATAGTGCCTTGCTCCTGCCTTTCCCTACACGATGGATTATCGTAGGTTAGTTACTTATTATGCTATCTTTCTTGGTTCTTATTTAATATCTTGGGCTTCCAAAAAGTAGAGAGTAGTTGCACGTTCTAGTATTGAGGCAGAGTATCATTCATTGGCCATTACTACATCTAAGATAACTTGATTGGAATTCTTACTTCATGAGATTGGGTGCTTTAGTATTACAACTCCTATACTTTGGTATAATAATCTAAGTGCAACTTATTTAACAACTAATCTTATCTTCCATTCCCACACCAACCATTAGAGATAGACTTTTATTTTTTTGTGAAAAGGTTAAGGATAAATTTTTGGTTGTTTGTTATCTTAGCACTCAAGATCAGATTGCAGTTATTCTCAAGAAAGGTCTTTTGAAAGTGCTATTTCAACATTTTAGAGATAAGTTGACAGTGAATGCATCCTCTAATCAACTTGTAGGGGAGTCTAACTAATAGCCTTATAGATATAGGATTCCTATTATATCTAATATATGTAAATATTATGTAAGTTGTGATGTCTAAGAAAACTAATTCTCCTCAAGCTTTGATGCCTAGTTCCTATGGGTCTCTAGATGGTGTATCTATGTATATACACATTATTGATGTGCATATTTTTAGTATGAATGAATACCTCTATCACTCACTAATTAAAAAAATTTATGATTTGAATGGATCAAAATATAAATTCAATACTTGGACATATCAAAATTAAAAATAATACATAAAAGTCAAAATCTAATCAAATTTTACTCAACAAAGATGACATATAGATGCAATACTCAATAATTTTCAACTATCAATATCTAGCCACTCAAGATTCGGAGAGACAATGCAAGTCGACTTAGATATAGAATAACATGGACCGGAAATGCATCCCCAATCAAAATACGCTTGTTAAATGACCATTCTCTTCTAATTTGCTAGAGATTGAGGCATAGTTCTTATTGTTATTTAAATGACCATTCTCTTCTAATTTGCTAGAGATTGAGGCATAGTTCTTATTGTTATTTACATTTTCCATATTCTAAACCATGATTAAATTCAAGATCCAAAGAGCTTTGTCAGATTTATTTATAAATTGTCTTATATCTTGATATTTCTTAACCTTTTCAAATTATTAGGGATAAGAAGAGAGAAAGGGTGACCAATAGAGTTGGGCTTAAATAATGAAAAATTGAATTATCAAGTTGAATTAGAAATTTTGATAGTGTCATATCATTTAATCGATATGATATTGAGGAGTAAACTTCATAATTTTGATAATCAATTTCACTACCTGATTCTAGATAGTCTGGATTTGGTATGTCGAATACCAAGCTATTTTAATTTATTACCATGACATACATAGTACTTCCTCCGTTTTTATATTAGTGGTATTTTGTTTTTTTATTTGATCCTAATTAAGTGATATTTTATATAATCAAGAAGATATTAATTATGTTCTTCCAATTTTATCTTTTTTTAAATAAAAAGAGTTTTACTTAACCAAGAAACTACTTAGAACTTATGTTTTTTTCCAAGGTATTTATTAAGAGAAAGTCAGTAAAAATACTCTTTATTTTTCTGAAATGAGCATTTTTGAAACACCCCGGATCTTTTGTACTTGAAAATTCCTTGAGCTTCGATTACTGTCCTGGTTATGACTGGACCCCATGAGTCCTAAGGTGTACTGACGAGTTTTTAGGACAAGTCATAATCAAACCAGTAAGTTTGTGGCTTGATTATGCTCTTAGTACGAGTGGCTTATTAAGAGACGTATGGATATGTTACGAGTCATTAGGTGTAATCGTAAGGTGTTTAATGTAAGTCCCAATTTGGGTTCTTTGTTGACTATGACTGGACCCTATGAGTAGTAGGGTCCCATTATGATTCCTGTGGTCAACAGTGTAGGGTGCCTTGGTTGTACTGCCTTGGTTATGACTCGTAGTGATGAATCATAAGGAATGGTTACGACTCAAGGGTTGACTCGTTGTCAAAGGTGGCACTTTTTCAGCTTTTAAGTTGAGGGCATTCTGGATATTTTTCCTCTTAACGAAATTGAAACCATGTCTTATAACCTCTTTAGGGTGTCATTGTCACTCAGAAATAATCTAAGTAACTCTCAAACACTCCAAAAAGGCTCTTTAAATTCCTTCAAGCAAGTCAAGCTAGGGTTTTATCAAGTTGGTCATCTAAGGGTTCAAGGGTTAATTTCTTTTTTAAATTTTTTGGTATTTAAGGCATGTTATCTTCCCTCATTATTAAATTTTTAAGAACATGTGTTTTAAAGTATTATCCATGAGATGTTTATGTTGGCTTTGAATCAAAGGTTGGAGTTTTTGAATGTTTATGAATTAAACAATGCTTCTCATGGGTTATATATGTTTTGCATGCTTTAATTATGGTTTTGAACTTGTGGGTGCATGGGTATGGTGAATGAACTATTGGATTGTGATTTTCCTAAACTTGTGACTTTTTAAGTGGTTATGTCCCCAACTCCATAATGTGAAATTAGTTTTAATTATGAAAACTGTGGAAATTTATAAAATTGAAGTTGTCTTGAACTATTGCATGATATAAAGAGATATTTGAAATACAATGGTATGATTTAATGAACAAAGAGAGTTAGTGTCTCTCACCTTGTATTAATGAATAAAGGGAGTTGTTTTTTCTAAGTTAAAGGGAATTATTTTTGACATGTTTTGTTACCTTGCAAGTATAGTTGGTAGGATATCAATAATGTATACCTTAATGTGGAATGTGGTTAAATAAATAAAAATGTATGATACTTGTTAAAATTAGGCTCTAATAAGGGTTTTGTAGCTGAGTCGTGAAATTGGAGGTCCGAGTGATCGATAATGAAAATTGCGTTTGCCGACATAGATGTCAAAGTGACCAGGGATGTTCGAGTTCCCCTTATTGTTATTTCATGATTATGGAGGTTTGAGTCCTCCATAAATTATTATATGGTCGGGTGCTTAAGTCACCTTAGTATATATTGGGATGTTTGAGTCCCTCATATGTATATATATGGGATTATTCTTCGATTCGTATGGCTATATGCACTGGGTGCTAACCAGGGAGTGAGAGCCGGGGCCCAACTATTCCAAGGGTATTATTACATGATGGTTGAGCTATATAATCCAGGTTAAGGTTTTAAAGTGTATGTTAAACCTTGTTCTCTATCCCGATATAAAATATATATTTATGCAGTTGTATATGGTATCTGTGAATTGGTTGACTTAGTTTGAATTGATGATATTATTTTATGTTTATCCACTATCTTTACCCCACTAACCATCTTTAGATGTTGTATCCCCACACGATGTAGGAATTAGCCATACTTCTACTCGTCTTGCCCGGTGATTAGGATTCAGGATAATCTCTTGAGTTGACATTGAAGTGGTGAGATTTAATACATCAGAAGTCTACATTTTATTTTTTGTTCCTCTTATGTCTTATACTTATTTTTGGCTATTGTTGGGGGAATGTCCCGACACCTTATTGATATTCAGTTTTGGATCATTATTTAGAATACTTTGTTTGGACTACTGTGGTTATTGGGCGATGTCGATTAGTCATTTGGCTGGTTGTCGATGGATGGTTATGGATATGCATTTAAAACTTTCTTAGACTATTATATCTTATTATATGTTTGGAATTAATCTGACCTTGAGTGTGTTGTGTTTGGTTGGTTAGATGCACACGGTGATATCTCATCCACATAGGACTTGTGATACTCGTCATGGTCAGGCCCTGATTCGGGTCGTGACAAAGGTGGTATTAGATCCTATGTTTGGTTTCATTGGGTATCCAACAAATTCATTTCAAGTAGAGTCTCGTTTATGGGTTTGTACCATGCCACACTTATAAGGGAGAGTCTACGAGATATTTAGAAATGTTTCTCTTTCTTGTTATTCTATTTCAAGCTATAGAGTCTAAGGTTTTGAACCTTCTCTAATTCCCATTTGTTTATTTTTCAGATCATGCCTTCTAGATGATTTGAAGCTCATGGAAACTCCTCTATCCTACTTAAGTACAATGTTTATGGGACACACCCTGCTTATAGGGTACAGACCCGGTCTAGGGGTCTAGTTCCTTATTGTCCTTTCAGAGTTCCACTGATCCCCTCTAGTCCTTCTCGGGCTCCGCAGGATAATGTGTTGAAAGTGGAATTCTGTCAGTCTATTCATATATTGGTACAATTAGTAGCTTCTCATTTTGAGTGTGTAGCTACTATTACTTCATCTTCTAAGGCTACAAGGGTTGGCCAATTTATGAGGTTTAGTCCTCATGTGTTCACTGGATCTAAAGTTGAGAAAGATTCTTAAAACTTTATCGATGAGATATAGAAGATCTTGGTGTGATGCATGCTTTTAATGTAGAGGGTGTAGTATTCACTACTTATCAATTGACGGATGTATCATACCCATGGTATGAGGAATGAGAACAGTCAAGGAGAGACGATACTGAATTTGCACTGTGGGATATTTTTTCGAGTGCTTTTCTGGACTCTTTCTTTGTTTAGGAGTTGAGGGAGGAAAAACTGGAAGAGTTTGTTAATCTAAAGCAAGGTAGTATAACAGTCATGGAGTATGTCTTAAAATTCCATCAGTTATCCTGATATGCTCCCGAGTTAGTATCTAGCATGGGAGCTAGTATGAGGAAATTTACTTGTAGGTTGTCCCATGGTTAATCCTAGAGAGTAAGGTTGCCTTATTGAACAAGGATATGGATACCTATAGGGTGGTTGTATATATGCATCGGGTTGAGAAAGAGAAAAAACAGCAGGCAGCGATAAGAGAGAGGTAGAGTAAGAAGTTTAGATTTTCTAATCAGGGTAGAGGTCAATAGTAGAGTGGTATACATAGTGGAAAGTGGTCTAAAAAGAAGTGGGGGAGTTTTGGTTCCTACTCTACGGCTAGTGCCCCTTTGCCGAAGCCATTGGGTAATCATAGTTCTCAACCTGATGGTGGGTTTAGGGCACTGGGTTCCTAATCTCAGGCTAGTGGGGCTCAGTCAGCTCTATCATATCCTCCTTGTAGATTTGGTGGTCAGATGCATCATGGTTTTTTGGAAGAATGGAGGAATAAGTGGTTTAAATTTGGTCAGACTGGTCATCTGCATAGGGATTGTCCTTCTAAGGTTTATTCTGGGGAGAATAAGATTCTTGTTGCCACTTTATCAGCTACTACACCAAAAGGTGCTGCTTCTACTTTTTGTACTAGCACTGGCCAAAATTTCTTGTATGCTCTTGCTACTCTCTAGAACTCTGAGACATATCCTGATGTCGTTTTTGGTATGTTACAACTCTTTTCTCGTGATGTGTATTGCTTACTTGATCCAAGGTCTACTCTTTCTTATATGACCCTATTTGTTGCTGTATATTTGGTTTCGGTCTCGAGTATATCCTTGATCCCTTTTTTGTTTCTACCTTGATGAGTGACTCTGTGGTTTCTAGAAGAGTTTATAGGGGTTGTATGGTATATGTTGGTGGTAGAGAAAATCTGGTGGATTTGATAGAGTTAGACATAGTTGATTTTTATGTCATATTGGGGATGGAATATTTGCATTCATGCTATGCCTTCTTAGATTGTCGAGCCCATAAGGTCATGTTTAAATTCCCTAATGAGCTGGTCATTAAGTGGGAAAAGAGTTCTCTAGCGCCTAAGGAAAGATTCATATAATATCTTAGAGCCTGAAAATTGATTTCCAAGGGATGTCTTTACTATATGGTTTGGGTTAAAGATTCTAATTAGGAGGGTCCTTCCTTACAATCCGTTCTTTTGGTTAGTGAATTCCTCAAGGTTTTTTCTTATTATCTTCCAGGTATCCTTCCTGATAGGGAGATTGATTTTGGAATTGACCTTGTTTCGGGAACTCGTCCTATTTCCATCCCTTCTTATAGAATAGCTCCGGCTGAGTTGAAGGAGCTTAAGAAGAAATTAAAAGACCTCCTTGACAAAGTTTTATTTGTCCTAGTGTGTCTCAGTGGGATGCTCTTATTTTGGCGAAGGATGTTTCCCTTCGGATATGCATATATTACTGTCAATTGAATAAGGTTATAGTAAAGAAAAAGTATCCTCTTCCTAGGATTAATGATTTTTTTGACCAGCTTCAGGGTGCTAGATGATTTTCTAAGATTGATCTTCGGTCGGGTCACCATCAGCTAAAGATTGGGGAGGTGGAATCCCTAAGACTGCCTTTCAAGCTTGATATAGTCATTATGAGTTTATAGTCATGTCTTTTGGTTTAACTAATGACCCAACAACATTCATAGCCTTGATGAATAGGGTCTTCTATCAGTTTTTAGATTTGTTCATCATCATATTTATAGATGATATTTTGGTGTTTCCCAAAAGTGAGGTAGATCATGCCGATCACCTCCGTATCTGTTGCAAACCTTGAAAAATTAACACTTGTATGCTAAGTTTTCAAAGTGCGAGTTCTGGTGGAAGACTATTACTTTTCTGGGTCATGTCATTTCTAGTGAAGGAATCATGGTGGATCTGCAGAAAGTGGCGGTGGTTAAGGAGTGGCCTAGGACTACGAATCCAACCAATATTTAGAGCTTCTTGGGTTTAGCCGGTTATTATAGTAGATTTATGGAGAGTTTCTCGACTATAGTTGCCCTTCTGACTAATCTGACCTAAAAGAAGGTGAAGTTCTTATGGTTTGATGCTTCTGAGGGTAGTTTCAAGAAGATAAAAGATAAGTTAACTTTTTCTCCAGTTTTGACTCTGTTGAAGGTAATGATCAATTTATGGTATACTACGATGTGTCCTGTGTGGGACTTGGTTATGTATTGGTTCAGCATGGTAAGGTGGTGGCCTACACTTCTAGGCAGTTGAAAGTTCATGAGAAGAATTGTCTGAATCATGACTTGGAGCTATTAGATATTGTGTCTGCATTGCGTCACTATCTATATGATTTTGATGTTGATATCTTTTCTAATCATATGATTCTGCAATATGTGTTCACTCAAAAAGAGCTTAATCTCAGTCAAAAGAAGTGGCTTGAGCTTCTGAAGGACTATGACATGAGTCTCCACTATCACCCAGGTAAAGATAATGTTGTTGTTGTTGCTCTTAGAAGGTTATCCATAGGGAGTCTAGCTCATGTAGATGAGAATAAATGAGAGTTGGTGAAAGATATTCACCATTTGTCTAACCTAGGAGTTCATCTCTTGGACTCTGAGGATGGTTATATGTTTGTGCAAGAGGTGGTAAAATAATCCCTTGTTGCTGAAATAATAGAGAAGCAGGTACTGGATCCTATCTTAATAAAGATTAAGGGGGATGTAGGACAACAAAAGGTTGTAGTTTTTGAGATTGGTGGCGATGGTATCTTGAGGTACCAAGGCAGATTATGTGTTCCCGATGTAGATGGGTTACAGGAGAGGATCTTGGTCGAGGCTTATTAGTCATGTTATTCCATTCATCCTGGTTTGACGAAGATGTATCATGATATTAAGGAGATTTATTGGTGGAACAATATAAAGCGAGATGTGTCCAGTTTTGCGGCTGAATGCATAGTGTGTCAACAAGTGAAGGTTGATTACTTGATGCCCGGTGGGTTGACTTATGAAATTGAGTTTCCTATGTGGAAGTGGGAAGTGATTAATATGGATTTTTTTTACCGGTCTTTCGTGGTCTTAGAATTAGTTTGATTCAATTTGGTTCATCGTGGATAGGATGACTAAGTCTGCTCACTTTTTGCCAGTGAGGACTAATTATTCGGCAGAGGATTATGCAAAGTTGTTTCTCCAAAAGATCGTGAAGTTGCATGGGGCGCCTGTTTTTATCATATCAGATAGTGGCGCTCAGTTCTTATCACACTTTTGGCGTTTGTTTTAAAGGTTTGGGAACTTATATAAGTCAAATGGCCACCCTAATTTTTAATGACATGATTGGAGACTATCACTTAAAGGCTTAAGACTTTGTCACCCCGAGGGTAAAAAAATATGCAAGGAACACCCATTTTGAGCATACAATTAAGCATACCATTTATCAAGGCCGTGAGTGGAATATTTCTTAGAGTATTAAAGACTCGAGGATTCACGGTTTTGGAGACTTAATAGCTCACAATTTTGGGCCATCTTCATTGAGGGCATTTTGGTCACTTTACTTTGCCCAAAATGCACTCTATGGACACCCCTCTCATTAAGGATAGTGTATTCATTTTTCTTCTTTTGTAATGTAATATAAATAGAACAAGATAGGGTTTTTAGGACTTATTTGTTTATTGATGTAAGACTTGAAACATGAAACACCTTTAGTTGTAGGGCTTGGAATAGCCACCACACCGAAATGAGGGCAATAAGTGTGGATATCACTTGTGTTGCAATGTTGGCTTGATACGTTGGTTCTTAGAGGAGGGAAAGTTCCTCTTATGTCAACATAGGAGTTAGGTTAACCGTTGTGTGTAGTGTAAAGGGTCCAAGAGTATCACATGTTCTAGGATTCTTAAGATTATACCTACCAAGGTCTAACTATCTATCCATTTTATTTATGTTGTAATCGTTGGTTTGTGTTCTTGTAATCCTAACCCTTGACTTGTTGTTCTTGTTCCATTGTTGTTGTTCTTCATCTTGTTTTTGTTAACATAGTTTGTTGTTGGTTTTTTTAGGTGTTAAACACCACAATACATTGTGTTCTTGTTGTTGTTTGTTGAATCCGAGAGGGGTAATCCAAATGGTCCATGATTTCCTTGACTAGTGGACTATTTTGGGTGTTTGTTTCATGTTTCTGTTGCCATTCTTGTATCATTTGGTATCAAAGACATCTTTGATTTTGTTCTAACAAGATCAATCTTGGGCTTGAGATTTGAAAAAAAAATTAAAAAAAATTGTTAGAATAAGCTGAAAATTCCAGAAAAAGAATCAAATCTGTCCATTTTTTTGTTCTTGGCCAAAAGTTGTTGTTCTTGTGAAGTTCTCTTGGCCGAGATTTGTACTAGATCTAGTAGATCTTTTTTTGTCTAGTGTGTTTCTTGTTTTGGTTTCTTTCTCACTAACACAAAAGGTCTCTAGATCTAAAATTGAGCTTATAATATTGACCTTGTTGTTGTGAACTTGAAGTGGCCGTGTGTTGTGATTTAAAGTTGGCCATGTGTTATGCCTTGTTGTTGAAGATTATAGGACGTTGTTGGTGTGTTGTTGATGTGTTATTGAAAGGGTGTTGTTGTGTTCATATTGTTCTTCATCTCTTCTTATACTTAAACCAACAAAAAGTGTAAACAGACTCAAAAGGAGTGAAGATAAAAGTTGTAAAGTGTGTTTTTGAGAAGACTCGAGCCATCACTTCCTAGACTTGCCATCAACTTTTTCAATTACTATCCTTAAATCAAGGAGCCTTATTTGGTATAACTAGTACAAGTCAAGATCATCTTTTTGAGATTAAACTTACAAAGGACTCAAGACTTATACTTTTCCTCCAAGTACAACTATCTTCCATTCCAAATTGTGTGAAAACTGAAATTTCAAATTTGTGATTAAAGTTGTGTGGGATCGAAACCAATTACATGCTGCCACATCACCCTAATTACTATTCACCATCAATATTAAGCTCAAATTTGGATTTCCTAGTTTCTAATTGTTGATTCTTGGTTTCATTAGTTGTTCCTAGAACTAATTAACAAACTAGTAAACTCCTACTAGATTGTCAATTAGTCCTTTGCATCCATTATTCCTGTCTAGGTTTCTTTTGTACTTTTGTCATTTTTATAAATCATAGTACTTATTGGTTTAAGTTTGAATATTATTTCCTTGAGTGTTCAAACAAAGAATCCATTCCGACCAAGGAGTAGACTCACCCCTCGATGCATCACGAACTACAAGCCGACTTATAACACTTATGAATCAAAGTGTGAGACGATCAAGTGTGTGAGAGTGTGGTGAGGCTGTTTCAAACTAACTAGTGTTTTGCTTTGTAGGCTTGTTCTTTTCATTTCTTTTTTTACGTGCAATTACAATGGAACCCGCGACTGCAAGTGCTATTTTGGCTAAACATGAAGCCATTACCCATCAATGGAAAGTGATAAATGAAAGGTTGGTTCACATGGGAGTTCCAAGGGAGCAAGTGGGCTACCCAGACACACATCAAGATGAAAACCATAGCTCATGTGAGCTATGAGGTAAAAATGTTGTCCCCTACACTCCTATGAATGTAGTTGCGGTTTTACCTAGTGTAGGAGTGCATGAGTCTTCATTTTGTGATACTCTTGATATTGTTATGTCACATGAGGACCAAAATCTTATTGTAGGTATGCAAGCACTAGTTGATCATTTAGATGAGGAAATTCATTCTCCTAGTGAGAACGATTTGTGTCTATCTAGTGCTAGCACTTACAACTTGACTAAGGTTCTATTACCAAGTGACGAGAGTATTCAAACACTAGTTGAACCTTGTGAAAAATAAGGTGAGTCTACATTGGTATGTGAATTTCCAACAACTAGTGAGGGTGAGCAAAATGATCACCTGGGCAAAGATCATCTTGATTTGCTTGAATGTTTAGAAAACCCGAGTTGTGATTGTCCTTGTGAAGATGATTTTGATTGTGGTCCTTTGGCTTCCCGTGATGGTTTTTATGTAAGTGAGGACTACTCTTTTGAAAGAGATGGTGATATGTGCTTAGAAATGCCATATACTTCTTCTTTATGTGTTTCTTATGTTAAACATATTCCTAGTCGAAATTTTGAAACTAGTAGCAAGTGAATGCATGAGAACTCTTTATTTGAAGTTGACTTATGGAACACCTTTCTCAATTCTCTTTTTTTTAATGATATTTTCAATGGTGATAAAGAGGGCTTGCTTAATTTCGAAGATGACACCCTAGGGGAAAGTGAGAGTGGCCAAGACCTAAGCCCTTGGTTACGTCTTCTATTTGACCCCGGTAACTTCTTAGGGTGTGAATGATGGATAGTTGTTGGTCGATCTGCTTGTTTGAGTGATATTTCTATATGTGTCACGTGGACTTTACTTTCAATTAGGGCACCACTCCTTTGTAAAATTTTTACTAAGCCCCTCATGATTAAAGCCAAGGATGTGTGGCTATATCTCAAGTATGTATCTCCTTGTCATGTTGATGTTGTTTATTGTACTAACTCTAACCCTTATGTCATGAGGATGTAGTGCTTGTTTGTCTTCTATTCATTCTTGTAAGGTTTGAATTTGAGGTAAATCCTTTTCAAGAAAGGGAGGATGATACAAGTCAAATGGCCACCCTAATTTTTGAAGACATGATTGGAGAATATCATTTAAAGGCTCAAGACTTGGTCACCCCGAGGGCACAAAAATATGCAAGGAACACCCATTTTGAGCTTACCATTGAGCATACCATTCCTCAAGGCCGTGAGTGGAAGATTGCTTGGAGTATTGAAGACTCGAGGATTCACATTTTTGGAGACTTAATAGCTCACGATTTTGGGCCATTTCATTGAGGACATTTTGTCACTTTATTTTTCCCAAAATACATTCTATGGCCACCTCTCTCATCAAGGGTAGTATAGTTATTTGTGTTTTTTTGTAATGTAATATAAATAGGACAAGATAGTATTTTTAGGACTTAGTTGTTTATTGATGTAAGACTTGAAATATGAAACACCTTTAGTTGTAGGGCTTGGAATAGCCACTACACCGAAATAATGATAACGAGTGTGGATATCACTTGTGTTGCAATGTTGGCTTGACACGTTGGTGCTTAGAGGAGGTAAAGTTCCTCTTGTGTCAACGTGGGAGTTAGGTTAACCGTTATGTGTAGTGTTAAGGGTCCAAGAGTATCACATGTTCTTTGGTTCTTAATATTATACCAACCAAGGTCTAACTATCTATCCATTTTTGTTTATGTTGTAATCGTTTGTTTGTGTTCTTGAAATCCAAACTCATGACTTGGTGTTCTTGTTCCATTGTTTTTGTTCTTCATCTTGTTGTTGTTAACATAATTTGTTGTTGGCTGTTTTTAGGTGTTAAACACCATAATACATTGTGTTCTTGTTTTCGTTTGTTGAATCCGACAAGGGTCATCCAAAGTGTCCACGATTTCCTTAACTATAGACTATTTTGGGTGTTTGTTTCGTATTTCTATTGTCATTCTTGTATCAGGAACTAAGGTGATCCTTAGTACTTCTTTCCACCCACAGTCGAAGGGCAAACAGAAAGGACTATTCAGACATTAAAAGTTTGCTTTGAGCTTGCATGATTGATTATGGTTGAAGTTGGGTTGATCATTTGCCTCAATAGAGTTTATGTATAATAATAGATACCATTCTAGTATTGGGTTGGGTCCATTTGAGAAATTGTATGGTAGGAGTTGTAGGTCTTCCATCGGGTGGTTTAAAGTTGGTGAGGATAGATATTTGGCCTGAATTTTGTTCACCAAGCGATGGAGATGGTGAAGGTGATTTGGGATAGACTTAAAGCTGCCCAAAGTCGCCAAATATCCTACGCAGATGTGAGGCCTAAGGAATTGGAGTTTTAAGATTGGAGATTGGGTGTTCTTCAAGGTGTCTTTGATGAAGAAAGTAATGTGGTTTGGGAAGAAAGTGAAGCTCAGTACCTGATATATCGGCCCTTACTTAGTCTTGAAGAGGGTTGGTAGTGTCGTATATGAGATAATGTTGCCTCCTAGTTTGAGCTCCATTCATCTGGAGTTTCACATTTTGATGTTGAGAAAGTGCATTAGTGATCCTTCGTTAGTTGCAGACGAAGGATCTAACTTTGGTAAAGGTTTAATGGAGGAACAACAAGGTTGAAGAGGCTATTTGGGAAGCCGAAGAGGACATGAAGTCCAATTATCCATTCTTTTTTTCCGCTTTGAATAATCGTGCTTGAGGTATGTGTTATTCTAACATCTTTATTTTCTGACTTTGTTAAAAGAAAGAGTGGTTTCCTTGGAATCTTGCTTTATGTCTTTGTTAAAGGTAAGAGTAGAGGTATATAGAGTCAAATCGTGCTAGCAGTTACCTTGACCCAGTATTTGAAGACGAATAATCCAAGTGGGGGAGAATTGAAACACCCTAGATTTTTGGCCCTTGAGCTTCGAGCTCACTGCTGGTTATGACTAAACCCTATAAGTTGTAGGGTGTCCTGCCGAGTTGTTGGGATGATACATAACCAAACTAATAAGTTTTTAGATTTATTATGCTCTGAGAACAAGTGGCTCACTAAGAGCATTAAGGATTGTTATGAGACATTAGGTTAATCGTAGGGTGTCCAGTGTTAGCCCCAATTTGGGTTCTGTATTAATTATGATTGGACCCTATAAGTTGTATGGTTTCATTATAATTCCTGTGTCTTTGTTGTAAGGTCAATAGTGTAGGGTGATTTGGTGGTACTGCTTTGGTTATGACTCGTGGTGATGAATCGTAAGGAGTGATTATGAGTCAAGGGTTGACTCGAAATCAAAGGCGACACTTTTCAACTTTTAAGTTGAGGGAATTTTGAACATTTCCCATCTTAACCAAATGGAAACACAGATCTTATAACCTCTTTAGGGTGTCATTATTACTCAGAAACAATTTAAGTAACTCTGAAACACTCCTAAAAGGATCTCTAAATTCCTTCAATCAAGTCAAGCTAGGTTTTCATTAAGTTGGTCATCTAAAGGCTCAAAGGTCAATTTGTCTCCAAATTTCTTGGTGTTTAAGGCATGTTACTCTTCCCTTATTGTTAATTTTGTAAAATCATATGTTTTAAAGTATTATCCATGATATGTTTATGTTGGCTTTGAAACAAAGGTTGGGGTTTTTTGAATGTCTATAAATTGAACTATTCTTCCTGTGGGTTATATATGATTTTCATGCTTAATTATGATATTGAACTTGTGGGTGCATGGGCATGGTGAATGAACTAGGGGATTGTAATTTTCCCAAACTTGTGACTTTTGAAGTGGTTATGTCCCCAACCTCATAATGTGAAATTGGTTTTAATTATGAGAATGGTGGGAATTTGTAAAATTGAACTAGTCTTAAGCTATTGCATGATATAAAGAGGTATTTGAAATACGATGGTATGATTTAATGAACAAAGGGAGTTGGTGTCTCCACCTTGTATTAATGAACAAAGGGAGTTGTTTTCTACAAGTGAATAGGAATTTATTTTGGCATGGTTTTGTTACCTTGCAAGTATAGTTGGTATGATGATACCAACAATGTGCGCCTTAATGTGGACTATGGTTAAATGAATGGGATTGCATGATAGTTGTTTAAATAGTGCCCTAATAAGGGTTGTTTAGTTAAGTTGTGAAAGTGGAGGTCCGAGTGCCCAATACTAAAAACTGCGTTTATCGATGCGGGGGTCAAAGTGACCAGGAAGGTTCGAGTCCCCTTTATTGTTTTTCATACTTAGGGATGTTTAAGTCCCCCGTAAATCATTATATAATTGAGTACTTAATTCAAATTAGTATATGTTGGGGGTTCAAGTCCCCTATGTTCATATATATGAGATTATTCTCCAGTTCGTGCGGCTATATGTATTGGGGCTCGATCAGGGGGTGAGAGTTGCGACCTATATAGCCTGTGGGTATTATTATATGACGGTTGAGCTACAAAATCCAAGGTAAGGTTTTAAGTACATGCTAAACCTTCTTCCCTATCTCTATATGAAATATATATATTTATGTATTTGTATATGGTATTGGTGCATTGGTTTACTTGGTTTGAATTGGTGACATTATTTTATCTTTATCCTTGAGTTACATGCTAGCGTTCACCCTGGTAACCGTCTTCGAACGATATATCCCCATGGTATGTAGCAATTGGTCATATTTCTACTCCTCTTGCGCCGTGATTAGGAGTCTGAACCAGCTCATGAGTCGATATTAAAATGGTGAGCTTCCATATATCAGAAGTCTATATTTCATGTTTTGTTCCTCTTATGTCTTAAGACTTATTTTTGGCTATTGTCGGGGGCATATCCCGATACTTTGTTGATATTCAGTTTTGGATCATTGTTTAGAAGGCTTTGTTTCAACTACTATGGCTATTGGTTGGTGTCGGCCGTTCATTTGGTCGGTCATTGGTAGTTGGTTTTGGCTATGCATATAAAACTTTCTTAAACTATTGTACTCTATCTTGTTATATGTCAGGAATTCATCCGACCTTGGGGGTGTGGTATGTTTGGTTGGTTAGGTGCAGGGGGTGATCTTCGGTCCACAAGGTACTTGAGATGCCTGTCACGGCTAGACCCTGGTTTGGGTAGTGACAAGTTTCTTAGGTGTTATGCCCAAGATAAAAACACTATTCCCTCTGTCCTATTTTATGTGACATGTTTTTTTTAGTCCATCCCAAGAATATTATCACCTTACTTTTATTTTAAAAAAGGTAACTTTAAAATTTCCTTTTACCATTAATGAACATGCATATTATGGATCATTTTAGCCCACAAATTTCAAAAGTCTTTCTTATTTTCTTAAATAACTGTACAAAATCAAAGTATATCATATAAAATAAAATTGATGGAGTACTATTTAGTAATAAGAGAGTAATCAACAAGTTAAACTTTCAATGTTTTGGAGAGTTGAGATTCAACTTTTTTTTGTTAATAGGATGATTATATTAATACATAAAAGGGTTTAGTTGGGTTGGTCCCTTGCATAGTCATGAGTACATTGTTAATATTAGTATCCACATCCTAGAATACTAAGTTAATATAGTTTAAATTAGTTTTTCATACAGTAATAGAGCCTAATATATCTGTTTGAACGATAACTGTAATATTAGAGGGAAGGGATACTAAAATATGGGTGGTGCCAAAATCCACTGAAGTGAGTCTAAGTTTTGATAATGCATTCGTCACTTTGTTTTGTTCCTCAAAGACGTGGGTAAGAAGAGCAACTCAGAGTTTCATCATCAATGACTTACATTCACATAATATATTATGGTAATGATTGTTACCCATGTTAAGCATTTGAATGACTTCACATGTATCTATGTTTATTTCAAGTGGTTGGATATTGTTAGAAGCCACTATGGATAGTCCTTTTTTAAGGAATAGGATTTTTGTTTACATAGGGGAGGCGTGGGAAACTATTTTATAAAAACACATTATCCAATTCCCTTCATAGTCCCTGATTACTCCTCTCAGCCCTGCTTTGCTTAGCGTGCTACTGCCTGCCCCATCAGTATTGAGTTTAAAGGCATGTCTATGGGGAGGTTCCCATTTAACTTCTAGTTGAATAGTTCTTTTATTTGAATATTTTTTCTTTTTAATGACAAGACTGTATTCTATGGCATGATTAATGAGGGTATCAGTAGAAATGGCTTCCTTCTTATTGTTAAAGAAAGTGTTGTTTCTATTTAGCCAAATTGCCCATAGGCATTGAGGGATCAAAGTGCCCAGGTGGTAAAAGCATTAAATGGCATTTCTTTAAGCTTTTCTAGGTGGTTACCCAGTTGGTATTATCTAGAGTCTGCAAGTTAGGCATAGTTAAATTCCTAACTTAGTTGTGGATTTTACTCCAGAAATCAGATGCATTTGGAAAATGGAAAAAAAATTATTGGGTTGCTTTAGGGATGGAATTGCAGAATGAGCAAGTAGGGTTAACATCAAGTCCTACTCTGTTGAGATAGGCATTGATGGGTAGTCTGCCGTGGGTGAGAAGCCATAGGAAAGTTTTACTTTGTAGGGTGCATTGACTTTCCAGATATAAGTGAAAGGGATAGGTTTGATATTCTGCGAATTGGTATGAAATTAGGCAATGGCATCATAGATGCTTCCAGTGGTGAATCTCTCATCCTTAGTTAATTTCCAATAGGAGGTCATCTCTGTTACTCAAGAATGGGAGATAGAGTTGTGTATGATTTGGGTAATATTATGAGGTAAAGCAATGGAGAGCTTTGTTAAGTTCCAAGCACTATTAGTAGTGACTTCACTTTCCCTAAATTCCTCTTCTTCTAGCCTCAAAGGGCCATGGATATGACTTATTATAGGGTCTGTATGAGGCAACCAGGAATCTTTGAAGAAGTTAGCTTTGTGGATGGACTAGTACAGTCCCTTAGAACACTCATTTAAGCCTTGTAGAACATTTTTCAATAAAGCTAACTTCCTCAAAATAAAGTTATTGAGGTCAGCTTTAGAAAATAATGTGAGGTCATCTGCTAAGAAAAATAAGAAATTTTGAGGCCATTAGTAGTGATGTTGATGGGGTTCTAGGCTTTCTGGATTATATTTTATTGATGTTCCTAAAGAGCCTCTCCATGCATAGTATAAAGAGGTAAGAGGGGATGGGGTCTCCTTATCTTATGTCTATCATTAATCAGTATAACGTCCTGAGTCTGCACCTCGAACGTCACACGGTCCTCATAATCTCAAAGGGCCACAAGCTAACCCATGACTAGTACCTGCTGCAATCACTGAATAATAGTACTGAAATAAATGCAGAAATTAGGCTGAATCTGCCATAAGGTTTATAACTGAAAACAAATATTGATAAATAAATACTGAAAACTGAACATCTATCTGAAATAATCTAGTCTGAAATCCTCTAACTGTCTGAATATGGAGTTGATGGAACAAGTCCCCGACTAACTCCGAATACTAATTATAATGAACTACTGAAATGATAAAATGATAACTCTATCCTCAAA
Organism: Capsicum annuum; assembly: GCF_002878395.1. Taxonomy (NCBI): domain Eukaryota; kingdom Viridiplantae; phylum Streptophyta; class Magnoliopsida; order Solanales; family Solanaceae; genus Capsicum; species Capsicum annuum. The sequence continues at coordinate 31,327,969 of NC_061120.1, read as the reverse complement.
TAATGAGGACTCATTACTAAATCTGCTACTGATAGGCTGGGCTGCTAAGTACGGTCAGGAGCCTGTACGTCTGAACCTATGATATAAGACATCATAGCGCAAAATAAAGAGCATGCGTCAGTACTTTGAATGTATTGGTATGCTAAGTGAGGTAGGCTAATATGCAAGGGTTCATATGCATGAACAATAATTGGCTAAGTAACATGAGTATAAATAAATGAGAGTACATATATATATATATATATATATATGAAACTGCTATAAATACTAACTATACAATATTGCATATAAATCTACTTTACTGTAACTGAGATCGCTGGTAACTGAATTATTGATAACTGAGTTACTAATAGCTTGGTGACTATTTCTGGCAGTCCTGATTCTGTGGAACTAAACTTAGTTTCGTACTGAGGTGGGTGACTATTTCTGACAGTCCTGGTTCTGTGAAACTGAACTGAGGTTTTATACTGAGACTGAAATTGAAACTGTGGGAGTGTTCATCTAACCAATATACCCTGATTATAAATTGAGTTGGGGTCCAACCTGTGACCTCAGTTGAAAGAGTTTAAGCACCTTTCCAAGGGATACTAACTTCGGCTATGAGTTAACCCTATCTTGTAGGTAGACATTTTGTCAACCCTCACTGGCAGGAAAACCCATACGAGATTGGCCAAACCTTATCTGGTAGGAAAACATCTCAGCCTATACTGGCTACATAGTTTTGTAATGCAGGGATTGCTAAGGGTCAAACCTTGTACTGGCAGGAATACCCCCATCCCTGGGTTCGCTCGGTGCTGAATCCTACTCCCAACTAAAAGGACACTGAACTAATTTCTAAACTATACTTGGCTTGACTGAACTGTTACTGATTCTGCTAACTGATTGAACTGGATTGATTTCACTGAATTCTGTTAACTGACTGAATATACTGAGTTCTGTAACTGACTGAGTACTACTATATGTGACATCACTGAGACTCTTCTGTAGCTACTGAAATTCTAAGTAAACAGCTAGATTTTGGGTATTGAATATCCCAGGACTCAATAGCATTGAAAGTAAAACATAGCACACTATTAAAAGTATGATAACTAGCCACTTTGTCACAATTCATCCACTGAGGAATTTTATTAAACATACATGGTAGAAACTTGTATACATGCTAACATGTTAGGATTTCTCTATTCAAATTCAACCCACATGAACATTTTATCAAACACTTGGGGACATAATAAACATGTAGGCATCATAATTACAATCCAAACTCACAATTTCAAGGGACTTTTAACATAAATCCACATGACTACACATAGGTTAATTACTTCACATAAATCTTGTCATAAAACATGGATTAGAAACCCAAACAATATCATAATCATGAATACAATCAAATTCAACATGAAACCCATGAAAGCAATCATCTTGTAGTTTAAAAGAGGCTCTTGAACTCCAAGGGAGGAAGGGAAACCTTGGATAAACACCTAATATACCTTGATTGTTAATTTCATGGAGTTTATGGTGAGTTCTTGAGACTTGATTCATGAGCTTGATAAAGCTAAGGCTTCTTCTTGAGAGGATTTTGTGAAAAAAATGAGAAATTATGCTATTTGGGGCTTTAATCCCGTGTTATGAAGCTATTGGGTGAAGGGAAAATGACCCATTTACCCTTCAAAAAATGGAACAAAACTACAAAAATTACCTAGATCGGACTAGCCAGGGCGCCGTTATCTCTGGAGCGCTACTCTGGGTAGGGCATTGTGGTCTGCATCGTGGGCTCCCCCCATCACCGGAATGGGCATGGCGCAGTGGGCTAATCACTCTGAGTCATTATTTTGGTGTTTCAAACATGCCCTTACGCTTGTCCGAAAATTCCAAAACTCACCCGAGATATACTATTAACTTCCCCAATTATGATCCAACTTAAAAACTAACTTTTTAAGGTCGGAAGGTCATAAGTAAATTCCTCAAAGTTTGAGGGCTTTAGAAATGGCTAAATCCTAACACTTAGCAGAAATTTTCTAAGTCTAGGACCTCTTTTGGCATGCTTTAAAGGACTCAAACGATTAGGATTCCATGGAGTCATACAATATATCTCACTTGGGAACATTTATTCTTGAATGAGACTGACTAAGTTGAGAATACTAATAGACTGAGCTTACATACTAAACATGCACAACTGAAGCATTACTAAATTCTGAAGACATGACATTTGACTGAGCTATTTCATGAAGGTATGTATGATATGAGGATGGTATGCAACTGAACTGATATCAAACTCATAAAGGAAATTCTAAACATGGAACTGAATAAATCCAAGGAAGACTGTTAGCTTGAGCTGAGTTTGAGTTTGCGGAGAAGAGGTGAGGATACTTGATCCGCATGTCTACTTCTGCTTCTCAAGTAGCTCCCTCAATGGACTGATATAACCAAAGAACTTTGACGAGAGGGACTTCTCTTTCCCTCAGTTTATGAACCCGGTGATCGAGGATTTCAATTGGGATTTCCTCATAAGAGAGACTGTTCTGAATGCCTATACTCTTTACAGGGACCACAACTGCTGGGTCACCTATATATTTCTTTAGCAAGGAGACATAAAACACTTGATGCACTGAAGCTAGAGTTGAAGGCAACTAAATCTCGTAAGGCACCTTTCTGAAATAGTTGTAAATTTGGTAAGGATCGACATATCAAGGACTGAGTTTCCCCTTCTTACCAAACCTCTTCACTTCTTTCATAGTCAATTTTCAAATACACATAATCACAAATCTCAAACTCTAGATCATTTATTCGCACATCTGCATATGATTTCTGTTGGCTCTGAGCTGTCTTAAGCCTTTCCCTGATCAACTGAACTTTTTCTAAGGTATCAAATACCAAGTCAGGCCCTACCACTACGGCCTCACCCACTTCAAACCAACCAATAAAAGATCTACATCTTCTCCCATAAAGCACCTCAAATGGGGCCATCTCAAATGATAGTTGTTATTATATGCAAATTCAATCAAAGATAAGTGGTCATCCCAACTACCTTTAAAACCAATAACGCATACTCTTAACATATCTTTAGAGTATGAATGGTCCTTTCTGCTTGACCATCTATTTGAGGGTGGAAGGCTGTGCTGAGGTGAAATTGGGTACCAAGACCCTTTTGGAATGCTTTCTAAAAATGAGAGGTGAACTACATACCTCTGTCTGAAATAATGGACAATGGAACTCCGTGCAATCTAACCAACTCTCTAACATAGAGCTTAGCATAATCCTCATCTGAATAAGAGGTATGAACTATAAATAAATGAGCTGATTTAGTTATCCTATCCACAATGACCCACATCGAATCATACTTGTGACGAGTACAGGGCATACCCGTCACAAAATTCATGTTCACTTTCTTCCACTTCCAACTGGGAATACTGAACTCCTGCATAGACCCACTAGGCTTTTGATGCTCGATCTTAACCTACTGACATGTTGAATACTTAGCTATAAACTCGGAAATGTCTCTCTTTATCCCATTCCACCAATAGATTTCCCACAAGTTGCGGTACATCTTGGTGGCCCCTGGGTGAATCGAGTAGCACACACTATGCATTTATGCAAGAATCCGCTGTCTCATGCCATCCATACATGGCACACATAATAGACCCTGGCAATGCAACATACTATCTCCCCCTTGGGAGAAAACCTCTACCCTCTAATCTCTGAATGACTCTTTCAGTTTAACTAAACTGGGATCCCTATGCTACTTTTCTTCTACTTCAGAAACCAGATAATTCCAAATTATTCTGCACCCAGACACTACCCTCTGCTGAATCAACTAACTAGACACCTAGTCGGGCAAGCTGATGAAATTCCTAAACTAATTTATTCTACCATCCTCAATAAGATCCACACTACCCATGGAAAATCTACTATGAGCATCAGCTACTATATTGGCCTTGCTCAGATGGTACAAAGCACTCATGTCATAATCTTTCAACAGCTCTAACCTTCTTCTCTGATGCAGGTTCAGATATTTTTGAGAAAACACATACTGTAAGATTTTATGGTTTGTGAACACATCAACATGTACTCCATATAATTAATGCCTCCAAATCTGTAAAGTAAACACAACAACTACTAACTCAAGATCATGAGTGGGATAATTTTTTTCATGGGGCTTAAACTATATAGAGGCATAGGTTATAACCTTACCTCTCTACATTAAAACACACCCCAAACCAACTCTGAAATCATCACAATATGCCACAAACCCTTTAAACCATCTAGTTAAGTGAAAATTGGGGTTGTAGTGAGTTGAGTCTTCAACTCCTGAAAACTCTTCTCACAAGAGTATGACCACTAAAACTTGACTTTCTTCTGAGCCAATATATACATGGGGGATGAAATAGATGAAAATTCCTCAATAAGCCATCGGTAAATCCAACCAAACTCAAGAAACTCCTAATATCTAACAGAGAGATGGGTCTATGCCAATTCCTTACTACTTCGGTCTTTTGGGGATCAACTCTAATGCCATCACCAGAAACTATATGATCAAGGAAAGCTACTGACCTTAGCCAAAATTCACATTTACTGAATTTAGAGAATAACTGATGGGCTCTGAGGGTCTGTAACACTATTTTGAAATGGTCTGCATGATCATGTTCACTGCAGGAGTAGACAAGAATGTCATCAATGAAGACTATAATGAACATGTCCAAGTACTACTTGAACATGCAGTTTATCAAGACTATGAAAGCTTCTGGGGCATTGGTAAGACCAAATGATATGACTAAGAATTTAAAGTGACCATACCAAGTTCTGAAAGCTGTTTTTGGGATGTCACATTTTCTAACTCTAAGCTGATGGTAGCCTGATCTGAGGTCTATCTTAGAAAATTAACTGGCACCCTGAAGTTGGTCAAATAAGTCATTAATTCTGGGAAGTGGATACATAGTCTTAATCGTGAATTTGTTCAACTGACGGTAGTCAATACACATTTTGAGAGAACCATCTTTATTTCGCACGAAAAGAACTGGTGTGCCCTACGGGGAGACACTAGGCCTGGTAATCCCTTATCTAAAAGATTTTTCAATTATTCTTTTAATTCCCAGAGTTTTACTGGAGCCATTCTGTATGGCGGGATAGAGATAGGCTGAGAATCTAGAAGAAGGTCTATTCTAAAGTCAATTTCCCGCTTGGAAAGGACTCAAGGAATATCTTTGAGAAACACATCTGGAAATTCACATACTACAGAAATTGACTCAAGGCTGGGAGTCTCAGAACTAGAATCCTAAACTCGAACAAGATGGTAGACACACCCCTTGGATATTATTTTCCTCGCCCTTAGGTAGGAAATAAGTTGACCCCGAAGTGCTGAAGTACTACCCCTCCATTCTAGTACAGGTTTATTCAAAAATTGAAAATAGAAAATTTTATTTTTGCAGTCAACTGAAGCATAGCATGAATGAAGCCAATCCATGATGGGAATAATGTCAAAATATGTCATCTCTAAATCTACTAAGTCTGCTAAGTAACTTTATGATATACCATAATCAGATAGTTCCTGTATACCCTTCGAGCTATGATAGATTTACACATTGAGATAGAGACTGAGAAGGGCTCTGCTAGGATTTCAGGGCTGACTCTGAAGTCAACAACTACATAAGGGGTTATGAAGTGCAAAGAAGCTCCTAGATCTAGCAAAGCATAAATATGTAAATGATAGACTTTTAACATACCAGTGACCATATTAGGAAACTTTCTTGATCCTATCGGTACTAAAGTGCATAGAGTCTATTTGGGCACTGCCCACTGGTGGCGCTGGAAGTGGCACCCTACTGATTTGGGCGACCGGGCTGAGTTGAGGGACATTTATGCAGACTCTACAAACTTACCTAAGGACACTCTTTGACCCTATGGTTTGGCTTGCCAAATCTAAAACATATATCTTTGCCAGCTCTGCAGACACCCTGATAGTTTCTGCTATACTTTTGGTAAAGAGGATTTATTTGAGCACTGCTAACACTACCCTGAGGTTTAGGTTGGTACCCTATCTTTATTGCTATCTCTAAATTTTGGCACTAGAGCACTGGCTGAGGACGGAGCTAGAACTAAAGATTTTGGGCAGAACTGAGAAGGATTACCACTCTCTGACTTAGGCTAGTTAATGTTGAAGCTACCTATTCTAGCTCTCTTATTCTCTCCATCCCTCTCTTTATTCCTAGCCTCTTCTATCTATTGAACATAGACTATGAGCTTAGATATGTCCATCTCCTTAATTTGTATTGCGGTCTTATACTCCTTGACCATACTGTTAAACATACCTGACACAAACTTCCTCATCTTAGATCTGCTATATGCTACCACATGAGGGGCATATTAGGCTAGCTAAGTAAACTTGAGAGAATACTTTTTCACTGTCATGTTGCCCTATTTCAAATTAATAAACTCCAAAACTTTTGCTTCTCTTAACTCCAATAGGAAAAACCTATCAAGAAAGTAGTAGCAAACTCTACCCATTATATAGGCCCTGCATCTGTACCTCTATCTGCCTTTCATTGCTTAAACTATGTATGACCCACATCCTGCAATTGATATGCAACTAAATTAGCACTCTCACTGGAAGTCACCCCCATGATATCCGTGACTTTTTGCACCATGTCAAGGAATTCCTGTGGGTTCTCCTTAGACTTAAACCCTATAAATAATAGAGAATTCATTTGGGTAAAGTCTAAAATACTATCCACAATAGTATTGCCCACTAGGATGGCCTGAATGGAAGCGGGGCGTTCATTCTGGGCTGCCACAGAATAAGCAAAAGTGGTAAAAACTACTCTAAACTCTGCGTGGGAAACATACTCATCCAGGGAATCTGCCTAAATAGGCGGAGGTGCTGGTTGATTTCCAGTCCTTCTTTCATTAGTCCTTTTTGGAGGTATATTCTATTAATAGAGGAAAACATTGGATTAGACAGAGACTTTAATTTGAGTCCATGCTCATTCACACGATATAAATACTAAAAGAAGGGAAAATTTTCCTAAAATTCCTTATAATCTCTTATCTATAAGTGTGATGCACTACACACCCATGAACAAGACTCTACTAAATATGACTTTTAGACTCCCTAGGACTCTATTGAACCTTAGTCTCTGATAAGAAGTTTGTAATGCCCCGAGTCTGTACCCCGGACGTCATACGGTGCTCATAATCTCGAAGGACCACAAGCTAACCCATGACTAGTACCTGCTATAATCACTGAATAATAGTACTACAATAAATGCAAAAATTAGGCTAAATCATCCATAAGGTTCATAACTGAAATCAAATACTGATAAATAAATACTAAAAATTGAATATCTATTTGAAATAGTCTAGTCTAAAAACCTCTAGCTGTCTAAATATAGAGTTGATGGGATAAGTCCCCAACTAACTCTGACTACTGAAAATACTGAACAACTGAATTACTAAAATAATAACTTTGTCCTCAAATTATGAGGACTCACCACTAATATACTACTGATAGGTTAGGCTACTAAGTACGGTCAGGAGCTCGTGCATTTGAACCTATGATATAAGACATCATAGCACAAAAGAAAGAGTATACGTCAGTACTTTGAATGTACTAGTATGCTAAGTGAGGTAGGTTGATATGCAAGGTTTTATATGCATGAACAATAATTGGCTGAGTAACATGTGTATAACTGAATGAGAGTACATATATATATATATATATATATATATATATATATATATATCTAAAACTACTATAAATATTAACTATGTAATATTGCATATAAATCTACTTTACTATAACTGAGATCACTGGTAACTGAATTACTAATAATTAAGTTATTGATAGTTGGGTGACTGTTTCTGACAGTCCTAATTTTGTGGAACTGAACTTAGTTCCGTACTAAGCTAGGTGACTATGTCTGATAGTCCTGGTTTTGTGAAACTAAACTGAGGTTTTATACTGAGACTAAAACTAAAATTGTAACTGTGGGAGTGTTCATCTAACCAATATACCCCGATTATAAACTAAGTTGGGGTCCAACCTGTGATCCCAGTTGGAAGGGTGTTAGCACTTTGCTAAGGGATACTAACATCGGCTATGAGTTAACCCTATCTGGCAGGAAGATATTTCATCAACCCTCACTGGCAGAAAAACCCATATGAGATTTGGTCAAGCCTTATCTAGCATAAAGACATCTCAGCCTATGCTGGCTACGTAGTTCTATAATGCAGGGATTGCTACTAAGGGTCAAATATTATACTGGCAATAATGCCCCCATCCCTGGGTTTGATCAGTGCTGAATCCTACTCCCAACTGAAAGGACACTGAACTTAATTCTAGATTGTACTAGGCTTGACTGAACTATTACTGATTGTGCTAACTGACTGAACTGGATTAAGTTTACTGAGTTCTATTAACTGACTGAATACACTGATTCTGTAACTGATTAAGTACTACTGTATGTGATATCACTGAGACTATTCTGTAGCTAGTAAAATTCTAAGTAAGCAGCTAGATTTCGGCTATTGAATACCCCCAGGACTCGATAGCATTGAAAGTAAAACATAGCTCAATCTTGAAAGTATGATAACTAGCCACTTTGTCACAATTCATCCATAGAGGCATTTTATCAAACATACTTGGTAGAAAATTGTATACATACTAATATGTTAGGATTTCTCTATTCAAATTCAACCCACATGAACATTTTATCACACACTTGGGGAGCATATTTCATGCACATAATTATAATAAACATGTAGGCATCATGATTACAATCCAAACTCATAATTCCAAGGGAATTTTAACATAAATCCATATGACTATACATAGGTTAATTACTTCACATAAATCTTGTCATAAAACATGGATTATAAACCCAAACAACATCATAATCATGAATAAAATCAAATTTAATATGAAATCCATGAATGCAATTATCTTGTAGTTTAGCAGAGGTTGTTGAACTCCAAGGTTGTAAGGGAACCCTTGAATGAACACCTAACATACCTTGATTGTTAAGTTCGTAGATTTTGTGGTGAGTTCTTGAGACTTGATTATTGAACTTGGTAAATCTAGGGCTTGTTCATGAGAGAATTTTGTGAAAAGGATGAGTAATTAAGCTATTTGGGGATTCAATACCATGTTATGGAGCTATTGGGTGAAGGGAAAATGACCATTTACCCTTAAAAATGTAGAAAAAAACTGCAGAAATTACCTGGACCAGACTGGCAGGGCGCCTTATGCTTTGAAGCGCTGCTCTGGGAAGGGTGCCACGATCTACATTGCGGGCTCCCCCAGCACCAGACTGGGTAAGGCGCCACGGGCTAATCGTCCTGAGTCACTGTTTTGGAGTTTCAAACATGCCCTTACGCTTTTTTGAAAATTCTAAAACTCACCAGAGATGTACTATTGATTTTTTCGATCATGAATCAACTTAAAAACTAACTCTCTAAGGTCGGGAAGGTCGTAAATAAATTTCTCAAATTTTGAGGGCTTTTGAAATGACTAAGTTCTAACACTTGGCTGAAATTTTCTAAGTCTGAGACCTTTTTCAAATGCTTTAAAGGACTCAAATGATTAGAATTCTGCGGGGTCTTATAATTAGGATGGTAATAAATGAAGTAGTTATATATGACATAATGAGTTAGACAAGGCTATAAGGGAAATTAAAATAGAGAAGAGTGTCATAGATGAAGGACCACTCTACCCTATCAAAAGTCTTTTCTAGATCTATTTTCAAGATCTTGTTATCCTTTTTCTTTTGTAGTTTTATAAAATAAATTATGTACTCCTATAAAATTATTACATTAGTTCTCTTGTTAGCTAGAAAGATGGCTTGAGTGGGTCCAATGATGAGTTAAGGTAATGTTTGATCCTCTTGACAATGATTTTAGTGATGAGTTTATAAGAGAAGTTATAGAGTCCCATGGGTTTATAATTTCTTATTGAAGTCGCATTGATGCATTTGGAATGAGGCAAAGAAAGGTTGAGTTAGCTTTTATGGGAATGCTTCTTTCTCTAAAAACTTTATGGTAGAATGCAGTTGTTTTCTTTTTCACAATACTCTGGTACTTTTGGAAGAAAAGAGGGTAGAGACCATCTGACCCAGGTGCCTTTATGGGATGACAAATGTTTAGGGCCTTAGTGATTTCACTATCCCTAAGAGGGTTAGTCAGACTTATCATCATCTCTTCAGGCAGTGTTTGGGTATGGTCTCTTAGATAGAATATGGCCTATTTAGAGTTGTTGTGGTCTGTAGTTTATAGGGTATTAAAGAAATGAAGGATATGAGTAGTGAATTCTTCATTGCTCTATATAGAGTTATCAACATCATCTTTAATAGAAAGGATTCTATTTCTTCTTCTTTTGTTGGGGTGTATGCATAGAAGATTTAGTGTTGGCATTACCCTTACCGAGCCAGTTGATTCTAGATTTGATTTTCCAAAAGTCTTCTTTACACTGAAGGATGGAGTTGTACTCCTCAAGCAGTTCACTTTTAAGGTTGTGAAGAAAGCTACTATAGTGGTAGTGCTTAGACTTTTGAATTCCATCAAGTCTTGCTAGGAGTCTTTTAAGTTTATGAAAGATATTGACAAAGACATTGGTGTTCCAACAAGTGGCTCTTTCTGGAATTCCTCTATTGTTTGATAGAGACTATGAGCATTATTAAAGCATTGGTCAACCAGGTTTTTGAAATATTGGCGGTTGCACCACATGGGTTGAAATCTTAAAAGCTTTAGGAAATAATATTTCCTATTGCCTTTTATATCAATGAGGAGGGGGAGTGATCAAACTTTGTCCTTGGTAGGTGAGTGACAGTGGCCTTAGGGTAATGATTTAACCAAAGGTTATTTGCCAAACACCTATCAAATTTTTCAAAGATGAGCTGTCTTATATTTCTATGACGTTTGTTAGTCCAAGTGTATTTGCTTCCTTTAAACCCTAGGTATATCATGTTACACTGGTTAAGACAATGTTTGAGGGTGTTGTCCCTAGGGGTGGCAAACGGGCCGATTGAATTGGATTTGGACGGGTTAAATATGGATTGAGCAAAAATGGTTTGGATTGCAATCCATCCATATAAATATGGGTAAATATGAATTTGGTCAAATATGGATTGGGTAAAAATGATTTCAACCCACTTTAACTCATAAAGTCAAAAACTTAAAACTTATGTAATATCTACTTGACTTTTTTTCTATTTTTTTTTTAGTTTTTTTCTTTTTAGTGTTTTTCTCTCTCTCTTCTATATGTAGCCTCTAGTTTTATTTTTTATTTTATTTTCATTTCTTTTTTCTTTCTCTTCTATCTCTACCCTTTGTTTCTCTTTCTTTTTTATTTTTATTCTTTTTCTTTTTAGTCTCCTTTTTTTCTATTTTTTATTTTGTTTTGTTTTTACTTCTTTCTCATTTTTTTTCTTTTTTGGTTGTATTTTATGTTTTATATTTTTTTTATTTTTGAAGAACATGATTAAGTCGAGTACAAATTATGGATGATGACTGAAATATCATAACCACTCAGTATATTTGAATTTACCATTATTTTTTTCTCTTTTATCTCTAACTTCTACCTCTCTGTCTTTCTTTTTTTTTTTTAATTTTTTTTCTATTTTTGATTTTTTTTATGATAACGAAAATACCCTAAGAGCATATTGATTTATATTCGCCCAATATTTATAATTTGTGTAAGTACACTCAAGTGGACTCCACCTAATGGACAGATACAGAGATAGTATCCTGAAAGATCTTGGAATTATATTCGTCAAATCAAATATCTTTATCAGTCACAAGAAGCAAGCAAATCAAGGTTTCTACGTACTTCCTACCTTGCCTGACCCCAAGCTCTTCATTTCGTGCCTTACTTCTGCTCTAACAAGAACTCTAAGATGAAGGAGTTAGAAATCGGATTTGAAGCTGCACTTTCCCATAAATCGAGGGCTATGTGGATCCTCTACAATATATGAAATGGAATAAAGATGGACCAAGCTACTTAATGCAATTGTGTTTGTATTTTCTTTTTAGACTTCAAACTTGTATTTGTATTTTATAGTTTGCACTGTCATATATATTTTATATAATTCGCACTTATATTTTAAAAAGGACTATTTTATATTTGTAATTTATCTTTGACTGTACATTGTATTTGTATTTTGTGATTTTATTTTTCTTGTATTTATATTTTTACAACTTGAATCATACGCATACCAATGATAATTGTTTATATACAAATATAAATGATAAATTTGATATACAAATATTAATGACACATTTGCATTGAATGATACATTCTATACTTATATATTTTAGTCTCAAGAAAATACAATTAATTCATACACTTATTTGTATATAAATACAAATGATAAATTGTACATATTGACAACTAAGCTATTCAAATACAATTAATAAAATTATTTGAAATATATAGTACGATACAAATAAATTTAAAGTAAAAAATTTTCTTATAAAATATAAAAGTCATATGAAAAAAAAATGAGGAAAAAAATATAAAAAAATAAGAAAATGACGAACCAAGAATGAAAAGGGGGAAAAAGGAAATACAAAAAAAAAAGAATGCGAAGAAAAAAAATAAAATTGAAAAAGAAAAAAAATTGATGAAATAGAAGAAAGAAAAAAGTGTAAGAAACGAGTAAAAAATAAGTTGAAAAAAATAAAAATAATGAAAAAAATAGAAAAAAGTAATAAAGGTGTGAGACTATGGATTATATTTAATTGATAAGAGATGCTATAAATTGTATAGGTTAAATGGAATAATTAGAAGCTTAAATTAATTAACCCATGTAGGTTGAGAAAGGGGAAAATGAAAAAAAATACAAAGAAAAAACAAATAAAAAAAATATGAAAAAATGAGAAAGAAAAAAGAAATTATAAGAAACGAGTAAAAAATGAAAAAAATGAAAAAAAAATGAAAAAGCAAAAAAGTAAATTAAAGGAAAAAAGAAAGAAACTAGAAAAGAAATAAAACTGAAATTTTAAGCATAGATGGGTGATCTCTGTTTAAATGGGTACCCACATTTTAACCATTTTGTCCATACTTGTATAAGCTTTTAAAATAAGCTGAAGTTCATATTTGCCCATTTGAAATATGAGTGATCTAATTCAATAAATATGGGTTAAATGGACTTTTTTTCACAAATATGGGCTGAAATTGCCAGCCCTAGTTATCCCTATTTAAATTGATAGGGCATCTACCCAACTTGTCTTTATCCTGAAGGACTTCATTGAAGTATTCTCCTATAATCTATTCCCCTTTGTGGTTCTGGGATATATTACATAGGTTATTCCGGAGCTCTGTGTGGGTGTGATAGTCAGGATTAGCATAAATAGTAGGAAAAAGTCAAGGAATATGGTAAGGGATTACCTTGATCATGACATGAATATCTTGTGAGGAGGCAGAGAAGTTATCAAGATGAAGGATGTCATCCTTCCATATCACTGTTATTCCTCCAGATAGACCTACTACACTTGATTAAATGTGGGCATCAAATTCAAGGACATTACTGAAGGCTTTATGTTTTTTCATCTCTTTTTCAAGAAGTACTAGCATCATTGGTCTATGCATATTAATCATGGTCGGGTTTTACCGGCGAAAGCTAACACTATTTGTTTCCCTCATATTCTATATTATGAACTTTACCATTTCTGGCATGTTGGTTGGTTGAGTTATTGGGATTTTCCCTTTTTCCTTTGGAGTAAAAGCCTCTAGTCTCACTTATAAGGTCCCATTTAATATGTAATATTTGATATGATACAATGTTAGAGTTTATTGCTAAAAAATTAGTTCGCTTTGCTTACATGAAACAAATGATATTGTTTATCGTTACTATTTTCTGAAAGGACATTTATTTCATGATATTTTTCAACTTTTATACTAGCATGTTTCTGACTTGTTCTCATTAAAATGATTGTGGTTAAGTATTATTACTTACTGAAATAGAGTCTCACACCTCGCTAATTTTTTTAGAGAACATACGCGACAGTGAGGATTTTGTTAGCTAGAGCTAATGAGTTGCCATATTCTTGGTGAACCCCGCATTTGTTCATGTGGGTGAAGACTTATTTAATTGTTATGGTCTTTTTGAAATTCTTAGAGTCACTCCTTAGTCATTTCCTCTATTAGAGTCATGGGTATGATTATTGTGGACTTGTGGAGTATTTGACCTCTTCTCATATTTTGAAGATAAATTTTGTATTGTTATTTTGTGTTGAATGAGTTGGTGATAATATTGATGAATAATTTTGGTGATATTGGTTGTTGTATTATTGAATTGAGACATTGAAATTTTTTAAGAGGCCCAAAAATAGAGAAAACTCTGCTCGATTTTCTGTAGAATACTGACGAGGCTTCCTTTGGAGTTCTAACTTCCTTAGCGCCGGTCATGATCTGAATTTGGATCATCATAACAAAATCCATATAGAAAGTGATTCAATTATGAAAGAAGAACAAGAAATATTTACATCATAATATAAATTATTAATAAGGATGTGTACCTTTTTATGCTTAGGTCAATCACAAGGAAAATGTCCCTTGTTCTCACAGTTGTAGTACTTGAGCTTAGACATGTTCACATTTTTCTTTTTCTTTGAAGAAGAAATATTTTTCTCTCCTTGTTGATTATTCTTAGGCTTTTCTTTTCCCTTCTTTTAAAAAAATTCACCATACTTACGTTTGTTATCATGTCCATATTTTGGATTTGAACTTGTCATATATACATTTGTAGCGACATTGTCTACTCCAAGACACTCATCCTCGAGTTTCAAATGACGCTTAACATCTTTCATAGTTTTGATGCTAACATTATGGGTTAAGTGCATTTTCATATTTTTTCAGCTTTGGAATAGGAAGTGAATCACGTCTTGAAGTTGTTGCTCTACAGTTAACACATGACTAACACCTTTCAGTTCATTTACCATATTTGACATATGAAGCATATGCTTATACATAGTATAATCAAGATGTTTCTTATAAGTATCAAACTTAATAATAAGAGTCCTTAACTTAACAACTCAAGTATGATCAAAGATTTCTTATAATGAAGACCACATGTCCTTAGCATTCTGATACCTTTGAAATTCTCTCATGATATCACTATCATTGCTACTCATCAACGTTATGTGAGTAAGAGAATTCTTTCTTTTTCAAGTTTGATATGCCTCAAGATCTTTCGCATGTTGAGGGGTATCATCATTTTCCGTAAGTGTTATAGACACATTAAGAGCTTCAAGAGCCTCTTGCTCTTCCAGGACAGATTGAATTTTTATGCTCCATATTTCATAGTTATCACCGTTAAGCTTATCACCTTTATTAAGTTCAGCGATAATGTTCTTTGCGGCAGTTGACATACTGATTTTAAAAAATTATAAAGTATAATGAGACAATTACATACATTATTTTAGTCTAAATTCATATACATAATAGTTCTTAAAATAGTCAACAATGTCAATATTCATTTCACATTAGGTTCAAAATCAAAAGTTCACTAAATATCCAATCATCATCCGAATTACAATATATCATAAATCTAATATAATCACTCATTTTATAATCACTTATCTTAAGTCACATAAATTCAAGATTAACAAGCATAAATTCTATAACAAATAAAGAAACACTTAATTATAATGATAAAATAGATAGTTAAAATTAAATTCAAACAAGTCATGTCGCATATATTATCACATAAAATTAATCTACCATGATATAATTTTGTTCACAGCACATATGATAAAAACTTGCCTGCCGTTAATATTTACACACACGTGGTTACTAATACTATATACAGACAACATGTATATAAACAAAAATTGAAGACACTAAAGTTCTTTCAAAAACTTTTATATGTGTGTTTATAATTTCTCCTTTTTGTAACACAGAGAAAAAATTATTTCTGAGTTTTATTAGCCTCTTTTCGAGGAAAAAGATATAGAAAAATATTATATAAATCATATAGACCATTTGGCCATTTGGCCTTTTTACTCCAAATTTTTTTAAAAAATATCTTTTTACTATGCTATTTTAAAAGAGAAATTTTTTTTTCTTTGTTTAAAATTTTTATTGCACTTTTTAAAATTATTTTTCTTCTTTTATGGAAAATATAAATATTCATGTTTTTTTTTTAATTTATCAAGGTGGGAATGCATGATAGTCAAATAAATATCGATATTGATACATTACATGATTGTTTAAATAAAGCTAAACACATCAACAACTCCACAAATTTTCATTTTGCCACCTGAACTAGCCATTGTCCATTTTAAACACCTAATTAGTGTCCCGTTGTGTCATGTTGACACCTTTCATGAGAAATATGAATATTATTTGGTTAGGCTGAAAGTATAAAATTTACAATCTAATCGTTTAATATTCTCTCACAGTTAATGAGAATTAACAGATTTAGTACGCCTCCTTTACCTCTTGATTCTTATACTCTCAATTTTAAATCTATAGTCATGGAATACAAATTAAATCTATAATCCAAATTAAGAAAATTACCTTCCTCTTCTACTTCTCTTCAATTTTCTTATGACTTATTGGGTTCTTTTCGTTTCCTCTCGAAGAACGCAAGAATTTCCATCCCTCACTGCTTTCTTTATTGGGCAAACAGCATAAATTTCAACACTTTACTACCTAATTATTCTCTATCCCTACTTTTATAATAATTACATAAAATCTCAGATATGATACATTAGTTAACGTCATGATACATTAATTTATGATACATTAATAAATCTTTAATTATGATTAAAAACAAAAAGAAACGATAATTAAGCCTACAGTTGAGCAATTAATGCGCTTAATTAAAGAAATTGTTGTTTAAATTACCTAATATACGTCATTTAATAACTTATGATAACAAATATCATAAGTTTTCTTATTATGTAAAAACTTATGATAAATTTTATTATGATAACAAATATCTCATTTAATAACATTGAGTTCATGATACACTACAATTCATGACACATTAAATTTATTTGTGTTTACTAATACATTATTATATTTTTTACTTAATACTTTATATGTGTAAAAATTATCTGATACATTGTATTAAAAGCTAAATATCTTATGATACATTACTTTATATGCAAATACAACAATATTATATCTACTATTGTATTGTTAATTTAAGTTTTTGATACATTAAATTATTTTGATTGAGATACATCACTGTAATTAAGTTTGCATTATACTTGACTTATTTTTGAAAATATCTGATACATTATATAATTTACATTAAGATATAAAACTACAATTAGCTTATATGATACATTGCTGAAGAGTAAAATATCTTTTGATGCATAATAGTCTAACAGATGGGCAAAAATTATTATAGAAATTGTAATAAAATCAATCAAAAGTTTTTCTTAAACATCATAGCTATTTTGTCCAGAAATTTTTGATATTTCAATCAATTTTTACGAAAATCAATGTTGTTCATATCATAATGAAATGGTGAAAATTAAAAAAGAAAGTTAATGGTGGAAATTAGATGGAGTTGTTAGATCTAATTGAGTAATAGATGAGAACATGGTGGAAATTCAAAAGAAAGTTAATGGAAGTTGCAACTTGAATGTTGAAGTAGAAGATGAAGATGAGAACATGGTGGAAATTCAAAATGGGTTAGTTGAGAAAATTGTGGGATATATTTCCTGATTTTTGGGCTTGATTTGTGACACAATAAGGGGATGTGAGTGAGTTTTTTGATGTATCAGAAAAGAGACAACTATTTTAAGTAAAAAAATTTTTTTGTAATTACTTTAGTTGGATGGGATTTAAGTAATAATAGAAACTTAAGGTGTGATTATAAGTAATTTATCCTTCTTTATTTTTTCTTCACCGAAACAAATAACTTGACTTTTTGTTCTTTCATAAGTAGTTAGGCAGAACCACCAATTTCCTGAACTAATCTTTTTTATGTCTTTATTCACATATGATGGGCTAAGTCTCAAATGCATTTAGTAATTATTTTTTTAAAAAATGGGCTTTAAGCCCACACCCTTTTTTTTTTTTTTTTTTTTTTTATGTTAAAGGGGCTTCAAAACCCACTCTCTCTTCTATTTAATTTTTTTCTTTGCAATCATAAATATTCATTTATTAATAATATGAGGTATTATAATTTTAGACTCAGGAGTCGTCAATCACATAGAGACGAAAAGAGACGCTTTCACAGATTTTCGATGAATCTCACAAGGATTCAAATGAGTGTATGTAGAAAATAACTCCAGAGAAAAGGTAAAGAGGATTGGTACCTGCAAACTTGAAATGCATGGTGGTCGAACTCTATATCTACATTATGTATTGTTTGTCCTAACAATATGTCAAAATCTAATCTTTGTCAAAATGTTGATTAAATTAGAATTTAATTTTTTTTTCTTTCATGAATATCATATGAATTTGAATTTGGCCAAGATAAAATATGACACAGATTATTTTGTGATCTATTTTTTTACTAGATGTTGTTTAAAGTTTCAATAATAATATTTGTGTTTTCTTATTTACGTCAACTTCAAATTGTGAGAATAATGTAAATATATGGAATGTTAGGCTTGCCATATTGGCGGACAAAGAATGAATTGCTTAGCTAAAGAAGGTCTGGTTGAAACAATAGATAAACTAGAATTATATAATTGTGAATCTTGCCTAGCTGAAAAATCTGTAAGAAAATTGTTTGGGAAAGGCACAAGAGTTGATAATCCATTGCAATTAATTCATTCTGACATATGTGGTTCATGAATGTAAGGGCAAGACATGGTGTTGTTTACTTTATCGCTTTTATTGATGACTTTATTTTATTTGGTTACGTATATTAGATTTCTCACAAATTTGAAGCTTTGAATTACATCATTAAGTTTATGAATTTAGTTAAGAATTGACTGAATAGAAAGATTAAAGTTATAAGAACCAATCATAGAAGAGAGTATTTGTATGATGAGTTCCAATGATTGTGTGATGAAAAAGAAATATAAAGACAATTAACTACTATTTATACTCCACAGTAAAATGATATTGCGGAACAATGAAATAGAACCTTGTTAAAAATAATTAGGTCAATGATGACGCAAGTAAAATTGCCTATCACCTATTGGGGTGGTGTGTTGCTTACTGTTGTATTTGTACATAATCTTGTACATTCAAAATCAATTACAAATATGTTGCATGAGTTATGGACTAAACGAAAGTTCAATTTGAGCATTTTAAGGCCTTGGAGTTGAGCTTCTTTTATTCATAAAACTTCTTCTTAATATGAAAAATTAGGATCAAGGTGAAAGAAGTGCATCTTTATAAGATACTCTGAACAATGTAAGGGTTATATATTCATAGATAAACAAGATAGTGGCATTTTAACTGAAATTGAATCATGTGATATTACATTTATAGAGAATGATTTTTCTAAGCAGGGTGAGATAGGTCAAGATTTATTTCTTTATGAAATTATGGACAGGTCACTTTCGCTACCGTCATTTCAATGAATTTGAGTGGGAGTCGTGTTAATGATAATGGATCAGTTCCTATTTTTACAAATTCTAGTGATATTGCTGGTCTGAGTTGGAGTAACTTATCAATTGATAAATCAATTTGTCAATCTCAACCTCGACAAATAACTCATTCATAAATTTTCACCGTTGATTTGAGATCAAAGAAAAAACATTTATAGTTACTCCAAATGATGAAGAGACAAGAAATATAAATAAAGTTCTTATATGTCTCACTAAAAGAAATGATAAAAGTAATGGTTATGTTTGAAAATTAATAAATCCACTTATAGACCAAAAAGCTATTGAAAATGAGTGAATTCTAAAAACTAAGAATCAGACAAATGGTAGTATAGAAAGATTTAAAGCTCGGCCAGTAGCTAAGGGGTACATACAACAGGAAGCAATTGATTATAGAGAAACATTTTCATCTATTTTACGCTTTACTTTAATAAGAATAATTTTTAACTATAATGGCTATGTTGAATTTTGAATTGCATCAAATGGACGTGAAAACTACATTTATCAATGGAAAACTAGAAGAAGAAATATATATGCAACAACTCGTAGCTTTCATAAAAAGGCAAAGAAAATAAAGTATGTTGACTTTGAATATCAATTTATGGTTTATACAATCATCTAAACGACAGTATTTACGTGTTCATAATGCAATGATATTGTATGATTTTGTTATGATTTATGAAGATCATTTTGTATACATCAAAAGATCTAAAGATCATTTTGTGATCTTATCATTATATGTAGATTAAATACTTATAGTTGCAAGTGACATCGAAGATGTAAAAGAACTAAAAGAATGGTTATTATGTAATTTTGAAATGAATGACATAGGTGTAGTGTTATACACTCTTGGAATTAATATTTAAAGAAATCACTCAGAGATTATTGTCTCTTTCATAAGAACTTACATAAAGAAAGCTCTTGAATGCTTTAATATGTAAGGTTGCAAATTCATAAAAAATTCAGTTTCTAAAAGTGAAACTTTAAATCAAAAAACGTGTCCTCAAAATTCACAAGAAAAGGACCAAATGAGAAAGTTTCTTATGCCAACGTAGTCGAAAGTCTAATGTATGCTATGATGTGTACTAGACTTGATATCTGTTATGTCATTGGGTTAGGTAGTAGATATCATTTGGCCTAAGACCGCAATATTGAAAATTAGTTAAAAGAATATTGAGGTATCTCAAAGAAATAGTTGATTATTCCTTATGTTATCAAGGAAATAATCTGCAACTCAAAGTCTACGTTGATATTAATTAGGGAGGAGAATTAAATAAGCAAAATTTTGCCTCTGGATATGTATTCTTTCTTAATAATGATGCCATATCTTGGGGTAGCAAAAATCAGTCATGTATAGTCTTATCTATGATGAAATTTGAATTCATAGGACTTTCATATGTTGTACAAAAATTTATTTGGCTTAAATATTTTTTTATCCACTTGAGTGTGTATAATAATTTTGTTAAACCTGTCATAATTAGTTATGATAGTCAAGCTGTAATAGTCTACATAAAGGATCCAAAGTATCATAAAAAAATAAAACATATTGATATAAAGTTTAATTTTGTAAAAAACATGATTTTACTAAAGAAAGTGAATGTGAAATACGTCTCTGCACATCAAATGATAGCAGATTCCTTAACAAAATTCATAGAATGTGATGCTTATGAAAGATATGTAAAATCATTGAATTTACGTAGATGCTAATGTACTTAATTTTTATTTTTTCAATCATGTTCATGTAAATTCACATTATTGAAGTAATATTAGTTCATGCCTAATTTTTATCTTGTTGGTTCATATACATATATCATTTTTTATGTGATGTACATAAATTTTTGAGGATAAAAGTATGTTAAACAAACAAAAAGATCGGCCTATTCACATAGGCAGTCGCCTGTATTGTCTAAGTGACAAGTAGATAATATGAGACAGTTATAAGATTATTATTATCAGAAATAAAGATAAAAGAGAGCTAAAAGTTATAATCAGAATGTCTTTTGTTAGATTGTATTTAATCATATGTGATTAAAATGAGTTAGTCTGTTTAAATATCAGATATGAGTTCTGAAGAATAAAATAATTGGGTAGATTTGGGTAGTCAAAGTTAGACATGAATTGTCTGAATTATCATCTGCACATTATTTAATTTATAAAAGACATACACTTCATAAAAAATGAGTTAATACAGTGATACATATTTCATACAATGTATGCATATAGTGACCCATAAAGACGATACAAATTTAGTGTCTACTTGATATCGTGTGAAGCCTTAAATATTATAAGTAATTTTCTATATTTGTACTGCCATAACTTTTATCAGTTTCTTGAGATTCAATTTGCTCTTTTCTATCTTAGTATGTTGCCAAGAGATCGTGATTGATTCGGTTGAGTGGAATATTTCTAGAAAAGCATACCACATTGAGATTGAGAAATTCATGAGATGAGGAAGATTATTGGATATTACCACATTAATTATGTCTATTGACATACTTTATTTTTGTACATGAGACAAGTACATAACGACAAACTCAAAATTAAGAAAAAGAGATGATGAGAAATATGGGTGTGATAAATGATCCATAGTATTGCATACTATAATCTACTCTAAGTTTCATTGATCGAGATGTTGTATATTCCTAATAGATATACTACAACAAAGATCTCAAAGTATGCACTAGAATAAGATTTGACTCATTATGTCTGAGTATAAGATGAAGGAAGTTGAATCGGGTCACCCATATGGACCAATCCGGATCCATATTAAATAATATATTATTTATATATTTAAATTAGTAATTAATAAAAAAGATGTAATGAACCCCACAGTCATTTTTCATGTTTCATACATTTTTGGTGTTTAGAGTTTTTCTATAACTGTCTCAAGTTATTTATGACTTGGTGGGATTGACAGTTAGATTTTCTAACGATTCATTTGAGAATTTTAGTGATACCAAATATATTATAGTATTTGGTAAAAATATAATTTATTATTCTTCTAAAATATTTTTAATTTGTATAAGGTTCTTTAGTTATAATATATCTATATTACTTTATAAATAGTTTTATAACTTATTAATATTTTAAGTGGAGATGGTGAATCTAGATATGTTAAAATATTATTATTATTATTATTATATGATGGAATTTTCATTAGAAATAATTTTTTATTAATTATGGTATATTAAAAATATTATATTTATTTTACCACGAACCTATACAATTCCTGAGTACATACATAATGATATAAATGAAATTTTTATAGTGTGACAACTCAACCTCCACTTGTTGGAGGACGAGAGATTTGTTGCCACCTTAGTAATGACTAATTATATATTTTCCTCCTTAGTAATGACTATGGTGTTGCATTAGCATATATGTTTGCCACTGACTCACCTACCTTTGTCATTTAGTGACTAATTATAATAAATCTAACCTACTTATTTTCCAAAAACACACACACACACACACACATATATATATATATATGATGGAAAGTTTATCTATATTTATATTGGAGGTTAAGAATGCTTTAGTAGGCAAAAATTTTGGTAGTATATTTGACACTCAAAAGGAGATTAATTATATACATCAAGTTATTCAAGCTCGTATTTCAGTTAGGCACTATCCAGAGGCTTCTTGGAGAGGCTTTTAGCTTTGGCATCTAGGTAGGCTAGTCTTATCCTATCTTTAGATTGAGCGTATTTACTCTAATTGTGTGATATTATGCTAGTTTTGGATAGGTAGTTGTATTTTGTGTATCGTTTGATATATATATATATATATATATATATATATATTCCTTATTTATCCGGTTAGGACCTGTTCTAGTAAATTTTGATTCCATTATCTTTTAGTATAATGTAGTATTTATGAGTTTAGGATGTAGTATTAAGCTTTGAGACCTTGGATTATTTCCTCTTAACAAATAATTATTTAAATGTATTTTAATTACGGTTTAGGGTTAGCATATATTTTAATTTTTGTCATTTATTGTGACTTTTGACACCAATTAGCATCGGTGATGATATGTTTTGGATTTTAATTTTACAGTTGAATATGATTACTATGAGTTTCAATTTGAGTTCAACATCTGATTATGATATTATTGGGAATTCTAGTACTAAATATTGTTATTCAGGGTGTTATGGTTCCTATGAGTTTTGGTTCGAGCCTCGCATCTGGTTATGAGTTTTGTTGTATATCATGTTTGTGGCCTCTTATTATTACCCACTATTTTTAGTTCAAATCTAGCATATGGCCTCTTGTTATTGTATGACCCCGTAAGGTCCTCACCCATTTTAGCCTCATATAGCATGCCAAAAGAGGTCCCAGAAATAGATAATTTCAGCTAAGTGTTGACATTTAGTCTTCTTTTTGGCCTCGATATTATAATGGTTTTATTTTCAATCTTTCTGATCTTAGATTACTAATTTTTAAATTAATTCATGATCAGGGTTATCTATAGGTCATCTTGAGTGAGTTTTGAAATTTTCGAACATCATTTGAGACACGTTTGGATGACCAAAACAGCAAGCCAATGCGATCAGGATGCGTCACGTTGGCTATCACGTTGTCACCATCGACGTGGTACATCAGTAATCACATCGTTATTATCAATGCAGCGCCTATCGCATCACTAGGAACTTTTTTCTTACTAAATTACGGGTTTGTGGGGGCAACTAAGTCATTTTTCAACTATCTTAACCCACCATAACACAAAATTAAGCCTCTTAAAGGGCAAAACTCACTCGTTATTTCAGAAATTCTCTCTAGAGCAAAACCCTAGTTCATCAAGTCTAAGACCAAGTTCCAAGAAATCACCAACAATTCCCATGAATTTAACAATCAAGGTATGTTTAGGTGTTCATCCTTGGTTCCTTCCACCCTTGGAGTTCAAGAATCTTTTTTTAAAACTTAGATTATGATTTACATTCTTGAATGGAATTGTGTTCATGTATGTGTTTTTGTGTGGGTTTTAAGTCAAGAATATTTTGAGTTTTATGTAAATTAACTAGAATGTGTGTTGATTTATGTAACCCTCATGTTAAATCCTTGAATTGTGATATTGAATATGGTAGTCATGACATTCATGTATTGCTTATTCTCATGTATAAGATTTATGCATCCTAGGTGTTTGACAAAATGTCTTTGTGGAGAAATTGTGCATGATAACCTATGTGTGATGCTTTTAAAGTTGAGATATGGTTCCATTATCTATGCTATTAAGTTCTAGGGGTATTGAATACTCAAAATTTAGCTATTTATCTAGTCTCCAGTCGAAGTAGAATAATTTTGTAGTATCTCGAATAGTAGCATTCGGTCAGTCAATAGAATCAATGTGAGTTCAATTAAGCCTAGTACAGTCTAGTGATCAGCTCAGTATCAATTCAGTTGGGAGTAGGATTTAGCACCAAGCGAACCCAGGAATGGAGGCATTCCTGCCAGCAGAGGGTTTGACCCTTAGTAGCAGTCCATGAGTTATAGAACTACGTAGCGAGCGTAGGGTAAATTATATACCTGTCAGACTAGGGTTGACATAACTATATATATCTCATGAGTCTTCCTTCCAGATTAGGGTTGACCGAGCTAATGTCAGTAACCCATGGCATGGTACTAACACCCTTCCAACTGGGTTTACAAGTTGGACTCCAAATTAGTCCATTATTGGTGTATGTCGGTTATATGATAACTCCCACAGTTTCATTTTCAGTATTTAGTATTCAGTAATTATTATCCAGTATTCAATAGTCAGTACAAAACTCAGTTCAGTTCTGCACGATTATGACTTATAGTTATCAAAAAAATCAGTACTTCAGCTTCAGACTAACTCAGACAAATGATATATGCTCAGTACTTACAGTAGTCCTAGTCTTGTATATCCTCTCATCCAGTTATTTTATGATATTTAGTTATCATTATCATGCACGTAAACCCATACATATCAACCTAACCTCACCTAGCATACCAGTACATTCAAAGTACTGATGCATACTCTTTCTTTACTCTATGATGTCTCATATCATAGGTTTGGATGCTCGAGTTCCTGACCATACCTAGTAAGATTAGTCTATCGCTACAGCTACAGAAGTGAGTCCTTATCCATCGAGGATGTAACACTTATTTAGTTATTTTATTATTTATAGTATTTTAGTTTTCAGTTACTTCCAGATAGTAGTTGTGAGTTAGTTGGGGCCTGTCCCATCAACTCTTTTATTTCAGATGTTTAGAGGCTTACAGACACTTTCAGATAGCAGTTATTGTACATATGTACTTAGTATTGATTCAGCATTATGAACCTTATGGCAATTTTAGTTTTACTTCTTTATATGTTTTCATGATTATTATTTAGTGCTCACAATAGGTAGCAGTCATGGGTTAGCTTGTGGTCCTTTGTGATTGTAAGCACCGAATGATGCCCAAGGTGTAGTCTCAGGGCATTACAAACTTAGGATCAGAGCCTAGGGTTCTAAAGTGTCCTAGGGAGTCTAAAAGCCACATTAAGTAGAGTTTTATGCATATGTGTATAGCGCGTCACACTTATGGATAAGAGGCTACATGGTATTTTTAGAAAAAGTTCCCTTCTTTCAGTGTTCAGATCGTGTGAGTGAGCATGAGCTCAAGTTAAACTCTCTGTGTAATCTAACTTTTCCTTCCATTTACAGAACATGCCTCCTAGAAAGACCAACGGAAGAAAAATTAGAACCAGCCAGTACCCACGACTATTCAGGAAGATCCCCTGAATAAGCATAGCTTTCACTCCAAATTTAGAGTTGTTTTTACTACCTTATCTTATTCAGTAGTTGCTCAGAATAATCAACTGCTATTGTCCTATCTAGTATTATGGTTCATGTTCTACAGAGTGAGGAGGACAAGCATAGGGAAAAGGGATAAAGAATTAGAGGGCCAGAATAGATAGTTTCTAAGTCAAGGCCAAAAGGTGGTCATACCAACCCTCGCTGCAGGAAGTGTGGTAGGAATCATCCAGGTGTGTGTAGGGATGGTAGTGGTTTGTGTTTTGGATGTGGTATACCAAACTATAGGATCAGAGAATGTCCTCAGGTAAGTTCGCAGAGTCAGCATAATCGTCCCCTAGTTCAGTCCAGCCGCCCATCTCAGCAGGGTGCCACTTCCAGTGCTACCAGTGGGTAGTGCCCAAATATGATCTATGCACTTCAGTCCTGACAGGATCAGGAGATTTCTCCTAATGTAGTTACTGGTACGTTGCTATTCTTTCACTTACATATTTATGCTTTATTAGATCCTGGAGCTTCTCTATCTTCTGTAAATCCTTACATAGCGATCAGCTTCAAAGTTAGTTTCGAAATCCTAATAGAGCCTTTCTCAGTCTCTACCCTAGTAGGTAAGTCTATCATAGCCTAACGGGTATACAAGAACTGTCCAGTTATGGTGTCTTAAAAAGTTACTTCAGCATACTTGATAGAGCTAGAGATGACAATTTTTGACATCATTCTCGGCATGGATTGGCTCCATTCATGCTATACTTTAGTTGATTGTTTAAATAGAGTTATCTATTTTCAGTTCTCAAATGAACCAGTCCTTAAATGGAGGGGTAGTACCACACACTTAAGATTCAACTTGTTTCATACCTTAGAGTGAGAAAAATGATATCTAAGGGGTGTATTTATCATCTCGTGTGAGCTAAAGACTCTAGTTCCAAAACTCCTAGTCTTGAGTCAGTTTTAGTCATAAGTGAATTTCCAGATGTGTTTCCCAAAGATCTCCATAGGGTTCCTCTCGAAAGGGAAATTGACTTCAGAATAGACCTTTTTCTCAATTCTCAGCCCATCTCTCTTCCTCCATACAGAATGGCTCCAGTTGAACTTAAAGAGTTGAAAGAATAGTTGAAAGACCTCTTAGAAAAAGGGTTCATTAGGCCCAGCATATCTTTTTGGGGTGCACCAGTTCTATTCGTGCGAAAGAAAGACGGTTCTCTCAGAACGTGTATTAACTACCATCAGTTGAACAAAGTCACCATCAAGAATAAATACCCACTTTCTAGAATCGATGACTTATTTGACCAAATTTAGGGTGCCAATTACTTTTCTAAGATAGACCTTAGATTCGTCTATCATCAGCTCAGAGTAAGGGAATGTGATATTTAGAAAACAGCTTTTAGAACCCGGTATGGTCACTTTGAGTTTCTAGTCATGTCCTTTGGTCTCACTAATGCCCCAACATCCTTTATGGACTTGATGAACCCAGTGTTCAAGTAGTACTTGGACATGTTCGTTATTGTCTTCATTGATGATATTCTTGTTTACTCCCGCAATGAAAATGATCATTTAGACCATCTCAAAATAGTATTATAAACTCTCAGAGCCTATCAGTTGTTTGCTAAATTAAGTAAGTGCGAATTTTGGCTAAGATCAACAACTTTTCTTGGCCATATTACTTTTGGGTGGTGGCATTAGAGTTGATTCTTAAAAGGCTGAAGCAGTGAGAAACTGGTCCAGACCCATCTCTCCACTAGATATCAGGAGTTTCTTGGGTTTGACTGTCTATCATCAATGGTTTATTAAAGGATTTTTATCTATTACATCCCCCATATCTAGATTGACTCAGAAGAAAGTCAAGTTACAGTGGTCAGACTCTTGTGAAAAGAGTTTTTAGGAGTTGAAGACTCGACTCACTACATCCCCAATTTTGACTTTCCCTGATGGTTCAGAAGGATTTATTGTATACTGTGATGCTTTAAAAGTTGGTTTGGGACGTGTTTTGATGCAGAGAGGTAAGTTTATAGCCTACTCCTTTAGATAGCTTAAGCTCCATGAAAAGAATTATCCCACCCATGATCTTGAGTTAGCAACTATTGTGTTTTCCTTAAAGATTTGGAGGCACTATTTGTATGGGGTGCATGTTGGTGTGTTCACAGACCACAAAAGCCTGCAGTATGTGTTTTCAGAGAAAGACTTGAACTTGAGTCAAAGAAGGTGTTTGGAGTTGTTGAAAGATTATGACATAAGTGTTCTATATCATCCGAGCAAGGCCAATATAGTGAAAGATGCCTCAGTCGGTTGTCCATGAGTAGCATTGTTCACGTTGAGAATGGTAAGAAAAAATTAGTTCAAGAAGTTCATCAGCTTTGCAGAGTAGGTGTCTGTTTGGTTGATTTGACTAAGGGTAGTGTTTGGGTGTAGAATAGCTTGAAATCTTCTTTAGTTTCTGAGGTGAAAGAAAAGCAGAAAGGGATCACATTTTAGCTAACCTGAAAGAGTCAGTGAGAGACCAGAAAGTAGAGGTTTTCTCCCAATGGGGAGATGGTGTGTTACATTGCCAAGGTAGGCTATGTATGCCATGTGTAGATAACGTGAGACAGTGGATTCTTGTTAAAGTATATGGTGCGTGTTACTCCATTCATCCAGGGGACACTAAGATATATTGTAACTTGTAGAAAGTCTATTAGTGGAGTCGGATGAAGTGAGACATTGCAGAGTTTGTGACAAAGTGCTCTACTTGTCAGCAGGTAAAGATTGAGCACCAAAAGCCTAGTGGTTTCATGCAGGAGTTCAGTATTCCCATATAGAAGTGGGAAGAAATGAACATGAACTTCGTGATGAGTTTGACTCTTACTCGTCATCAGCACGATTCGATTTGGTTCATTGTAGATAGGATGACCAAGTCCACCCTTTTCTTGCAAGTCCATAACTCCTATTCAGCTGAGGACTATGCTAGGCTCTATATTAGAGAGTTGGTTAGGTTACACGGTGTTCCATTATCCATCATTTCAGATAGAGGTATGCAATTCACTTTTTACTTTTAGAAAGTCTTCCAAAAGGGTCTTGGTACCCAAATCCATCTCAATACTGCCTTCCACACTCAGACAGATGGTCAAGAAGAAAGGACCATTCATACTATAAAAGATATGCTGAGAGCGTGTATCATTGACTTTAAGGGCAGTTAGGATGACTACATATTTTATTGATTTCGTGTATAATAATAACTATCATTCCCGTATCTAGATGGCTCAATTTGAGGCTCATTATGGAAGGAGATGTAGGTCTCCAATTGGTTGGTTTGAGGTAGGTGAAACCACTTTGATAGGGCCTAACTTGGTGTTTGATACTTTAGAGAAAGTTTAATTAATCAGGGAGAGACTTAAGACAACCTAGAGCCGACAGAAATCTTAAGTGAATGTGAAGAAAAAGGATCTTGAGTTTGAGATTGGTGAATTTATGTATTTGAAAATCTCTCCCATGAAGGGAGTGAAGAGATTTGGTAATAAGGGGAAGCTTAGTTTCTGATATGTTGATCCTTATAGGATCCTGAGTTATTTCGGATAGGTAGACTATGATCTTAAGTTGCCTGCGAACTTATTATTAGTGCACCCAGTGTTTCATGTTTCATTGCTAAAGAAGTGCATAAGTGACCCAACAGTTATAGTCCCCATAGAGTGTGTAGATTTTTAGAATAGGGAAGAAGTTCCAGTAGAAATCCTTGATTGTCATACTCGTAGACTAAGGAACAAAGAAGTTCTCTTGTTCAAAGTTCTTTGGCGGAACCAGTCCATTAAGAGAACTAATTGTGAAGCAGAAGCAAACATGCGAACCAAGTACCCTCATTTCTCTTCTGCAAACTCAGGCTCAGCCTAAGGTAACAGTTTTACTTAGATTTACTCTGTTCTATGCTTGGTTTTAGTTGCATATCATTCTCATATCATTCATGCATTCATGGATCAGTTCAGTCATGCCTCATACCTCAAGATTCAGTCATGTTTCTGCTATGCATGTCAGTATAATCTCAGTAACTCAGTGCCTCTCAGCTTAATCAGTCTCACTCGAGGATAAATATTTCCAAGGGAACGATATTGTAAGATCCCATAAAGTCCTAGCCCATTTCATCCCCATATAGCATGCCAAAAAGGTCCCAGACTTAAAAAATTTCAGCCAGTGTTGACACTTAGTCTTATTTTTGGCCTCCATATTTCAATATTTTTATTTTTGATCTTTTCGGTCTTAGATTGATAATTTTTAAATTAATTCATGATCAGAGTTATCTATAGGTCATCTCGGGTGAGTTTTGAAATTTTTGGACATCATTGTATACACGTTTGGATGACCAAAACAGCAAGTCAATGCAATTAGGATGCGTCGCGTTGGCTATCAGATTGGCACCATCGACGAGGTACATCGGTAATTGCATCATTACTATCGATGCATCGCGTTGCCTGTCGCATCACTGGAAACTTTTTTCTTACTAAATTACGGGTTTGTGGGGGTAAAAGAGTCATTTTCCACTCATCTTAACCCACCATAACATGAAATTAAGCCTATCAAGGGAAAAATTTACTCCTTAATTCACAAAGTCTCTCAAGAGCAAAATCATAGTTCATCAAGTCTAAGATCAAGTTCCAAGAAATCACCAATAATTCCCATGAATTCAATAATCAAGGTATGTTTAGGTGTTCATTCTTGAGTTCCTTCTACCCTTGGAGTTCAAGAATTGTTTTTTAAAAACATAGATTATGATTTACATTCTTGAATGGAATTGTGTTCATTTATGTGTTGTTGTGTGGGTTTTAAGTCAAGAATATTTTGAGTTTTATATAAATGAACTAGAATGTGTGTTGATTTATGTAACCCTCATGTTAAGTCCTTGAATTGTGATGTTGAATATGGTAGTCATGATATTCATATATTGCTCATTCTTATGTATAAGATTTATGCATCCTAGGTGTTTGAAGAAATGTCTATGTGGAGGAATTGTGCATGATAACCTATATGTGATGCTTTTAAAGTTGAGATATGGTTCCATTATCTATGCTATCGAGTCCTGGGGTTACTGAATACTAGTTGTTTATCTAGTCTATAGTCAAAGTAGAATGATTTTGTAGTATCCCAAATAGTAGAATTCGGTCAGTCAACATAATCAGTGTAAGTTCAGTCAAGCCTAGTACAGTCTAGTGGTCAGTTCAGTTTTGATTCAGTGAGGAATAGGATTTAGCACCAACCAAACCCAGGGATGGGGAATTCCTGCCAGTAGAGGGTTTGACCCTTAGTAGCAGTCTCTGAGTTACAGAACTATGTAGCCAGCATACGGTAAATTGTCTTCTTGTCAGACTAGGGTTGACGTAACTATATACATCTCATGAGTCTTTCTTTCAGATTAGGGTTGACCCAGCTAATGTTAGTAACCCGTGGCACGATGCTAACACCCTTCCAAATGGGGTTACAGGTTGGACCCCAAATCAATCCATAATCCAAGTATGTCAGTTAGATGATAACTCACATAGTTACAGTTTCAGTATCCATTAATCAGTATCTAGTATTCAGTACAAAACTCAGTTCAGTTCTACACGATCATGACTTATAGTTATCAGCTATTCAATTATCAGAAAACTCAATACTTTAGCATCAGACTTACTCAGACAGATGATATATGCTTGGTATTACATGTTCAGTACTTACAGTAGTCCCATTTTTACAAATTCTCTCATATAATTATTTCATGATATTTAGTTATTATTTTCATGTACATGAATCCATGTATATCAGCCTAACCTCACCTAGCATACCAGTATATTCAAAGTACTGATGCATACTTTTTCTTTTCTCTATGATGTCTCATATCATAGATTCGGATGCTCGGGTTCCTGACCATACCTAGTCAAATCAGTCTATCGACTGCAGCTACAGTAAGGAGTCCTCATCCATCGAGGATGTGACATTCATTTAGTTATTTTATTATTTATAGTATTTCAGTTTTCAGTTACTTCCAGACAACAGTTGTGAGTTAGTTGGGGCCTATCCCATCAACTCTTTTATTTCAAATGTTTAGAGACTTTCAGACACTCTCAGTTAGTAGTTATTCTACATATGTACTCAGTATTGATTCAATTTTATGAACCTTATGGCATTTTTAGTTTTACTTCTGTATATCCTTTCATGATTATTATTCAATGCTCACAGCAGTTAGTTGTTAGGGCTTAGCTTGTGGTTCTTTGGGATTGTAAGCACGTATGATACCCAGTGTGTAGTCTGAAGGCGTTACAGTTATAATCTACCACTACCGGTTAGAGCCCTACGTCTAGCCTCTCGTTACTATCCATTGGTGGCGGTTCAAGCCAGTGCACATCTGGATGACTACTATAGTTCGAGGCATGGTTCGGTTAATTAATTTCTTCAGTGTGCCTACGGGCTTATGTGAACCTAGTTTGGTTATGTTTGGTTTGTATTTTATTATTGAGTTATTTATCTTTGTGTATTTCTTTTACTTATTCCTTTATGGTATTTGCGTAGCTCGATAGTTGTTTAATTTTCTATCCCTATTTATTATTGACTTAGACTACACCTTCGCATTTTAGTTATTCTTTTCCTATATTGAGCAGCGTCGATTGATGATTCCTACTGAGTACCCATTGCTTTGGTAATCATACTATATTTTTGCAACTTTACCGTAATACAGATCGAGTACTAGCAGTTGATATTGACGTTATTTCTATTTTTCAGTACCGATCGGGAGCAGGATGAGTTTGTTGTCGTCTGTGCTGATCCTCCCCTATCTGTTATACATTAGTCTTTTGTACCCGAGATTATTTTTATATATTGTGTATGCTTCGGATTCTGTCTAGTACTTTGAGTATTTTATAATAGTGGCTCTAGTACCAACCTAACCAGGTTTTGAGAGGGATTTGTTTCTATATTTTGGTCCTTTTTCTTCTATAATTTTGATATACTTTATATGTTTTCATTTTGTTTTGGCTTATTATTACCATTGTTATCATTATATATAGTATTTTTTGGTTTCTGCTTGCTAGTCTGTTACCTATTATTTTGGACTATGGCTTGTCTTGTCTACCAGTGGGATAAGGTAGGCACCATCATGACTTGAGAAATTGGGTCGTGACAAAATAAGAGTTATATATATTGGAAAATTATTTGAAGAGTTGTGTCTCTTCAGGAAAGATAAAAAGCCAAAAACAAAAACCAAAAAGGACATTCCTTTGGTTTTCTCTCCCTCTTTCTCTAAGAAAAAACTCTCTTCTTCTTATGTGAAGAACTTCAGTAAGAATATTACTGTGAAGATCAAAGTAATCTCCACTAACATTTGAAACAATCTTTTGCAATAGGTACGGTTTTAGACTGTTACTTAATATGATGTAGTTCGTCTTTGTATGTGATTACTCTTTCTGACTAGTGAAACAAATTCAATGATCTTGCAAACTGTGTGTTTGATTAGATTCTTCATAGACAAATATTGTTGGATATATATTTTTAATAATATGGACAAATAAAAATGAATGAAGGGAGTACTTTCTAATTACTCACTGAATTCCTATTAACTATGCAAAATTATTGAGAGAAAAGGAGTCGTGGGCGGAAATATAATTAATTAACTGTGGAAGGGGTAATTCAAACTTTAACGCAAAACTAAAGATCTGTTTGCCTATGAAAATAAAAAGTATATTCACTTTATTTGATATTTTTTGAAGTTGAAAATAGAGTCAGAGTTGTGTTTGATCATAGTATTTTAAAAATTATTTTAAACCTTGAATGTGCTATTTTTTAAGTGATAGGAAAAATTTGAGTTAAAAAAAGTGAGGTGTTTTACAAAAAAATAAAAATTGTGAAAACGTATTCCAAAATACACCTTTAAATTTTTATGGCCACACAAATATTTCAAATTGAAATAAACGCGTATTGTAAAATATGATAAATAATATTATGGCCAAATGCCTACTAATTGGGTGACATTTAGATGAGGGGATATTAGAGAGTAGGTGACAAAAATGGGCCCTCCATTTATTTAAAACATCAAAGTATGTCATGTATTTAAATGATACCAAAATAGATTTTATCTTAACGGAAGATGATAATGGCATTAACTTTTAGAAAAAGTGTAATGCTCACAAAAAATGTGAATTATCCTTTTTTTGTTTTACAAAGCTCACATAATATGTGAGCTATATATTTATTTTTATAAAACTCACATTTTATGTGAGTTATCTATTAAATTTTAAAACCACCTTTTTTCTTTCATGGTCCCGTCCCCCAATTCATCTTTATCCGTGATTCATCTTAAAAAAATAGAAAAATTCTATAAATCCCCACTTCGATTCCCTATATCCACCCCCCCCCCCCCCCCCCCCCCCAATAAAAATTTTAATAGATTCTCAATCATTAATCCTACGTTCTCATTGTTCAGTGGTTGAAAATCGATAAATTATTACTGTTCAAGTGGAGGTAATTATCTGATTTTTCTTTTTTTAAAAAAAATTGTTGATTTATTTATGTCAGTCGTAAGACATCATTTGTTAGTGTGATCGAACCGTGTAAATGTCCAATGCTTTATGATATATGATACTGTATAATATTCGTGTAGGGTGGTAGCTTTTGTGGCCAATCATCCGCTGTGGTCAATCATCCACAAAAGATTCATGTAAACTTTTTGAAGGAAGAATGTTCCTTTCAA
Source organism: Capsicum annuum (assembly GCF_002878395.1). Lineage (NCBI taxonomy): Eukaryota > Viridiplantae > Streptophyta > Magnoliopsida > Solanales > Solanaceae > Capsicum > Capsicum annuum. The sequence continues at coordinate 31,293,028 of NC_061120.1, read as the reverse complement.
ATAAACAAGTTTAAATTGTATCAATTGGGATGAATTTTCACGAACAAGAGAGATACAATATCTTTTAGCAGGTAGAGTGTTCTTTTAAAATTAAAAATAGTTTAAATTGTATCAAATAGACTAGTAACACTTCTCTTTGCTTTATGGTGAGAGGGTGAAATCACATAATATCAATTGATAGCTAGATTTTGAGAATTATTTTTATTAAAGTAGATTTGTAAGAAAAGTATTTTTGGAGAGATGTTGTTTGTTTTGATTAATTTGTTTGATAACTGATTGATGAGTCGTGAATTTACCACTCGATTGCACTCAACAATCGTGCAAACTACTATGATTTCAAGATATAAGTTAGACAAATTGGTGATTAAAATGCACTAATTTTCATATTTTCCAGGCATACAGGTTAGGAGAATAAAAGATGTGAATTTGAACAGAGATAGACCAAAAAGGGGGAAAAAGTGCAGCTGGAAGACCTGGAGCAGACACAAGCCTCAGTTACCGCGATCACGGCATGTGGGCCACGATCGCGGTCAGTCAAGCAGGTCAAAAGGCTACGATCGCGGTTAGTCAAGCAGGTCAAAAGGCTGCGATCGCGGTGCTCTTCTCACAGTCGTGGTAGCCGCGATCGCAGACAATCTCCTATGATCGCAGCTAAGCCGGAGTTTTGCCCAAAGACAGTTTTATAATTTCACTTAGCCGATCCCAATTCCTCATATAGGCTTAAAACCTTTCTTTTTTGGGCATTGTACACTATTAAGACACTTTTGAATTTAAATTATAAACCCTAAATTGGGAAAGTTTTGTAATTTGATTTCGAGACTTTGATTTTAGTATTTGTGAAGAATGGATGCTTTGAAAAATCCTTATGGTATACCTTTCTCTCTTTTCTCCATGAGTAGCTAAATATTTTAGTCTTGGGATTATGTTGAACTAAGGTGCAATTATGTTTGGGTGATGATGTGTTTTTGTAATTCTTAGTTGTTAATTATGGATTCCACTATTTCTTGGTTTAAATAGTTGAAATTTGTGGATGAAAACCATAAATATCCAAAATGGGTTCATTGGGTGAAGACCCCAAACTCTTGAAAACCCTCATCATCATTGAAAGAGGGATGTGTGTGAACTCATGGAAACCTATAGTTTCCTTAAAAGAGGGATATAGGGGTGGAAAAGCAATAATGGACAATTGAGAATGTAGCTTACTTTCTTTTGCCATCATAGAAATAAGGGTAGATGGAAATTAGGTTATGTCATGGGCATCTTCCTAGAAATATGGATACCCAGTTGAGCTGTTGGGTGGCTTTTATTGATGCACTCATTAGGTTCTTTAAAGAGTCATGAAGTGACATCCTTGAGTCCTTGTTGACAAAATATCTTCAATGATTTTCAACCTAGCCTCCCATGCCATCAATGATTAGAACTTACACCAAACCATCATGATCCCTTGCACAACTTTCCCTTAGGTAGATATAATCCCAAGATGCCTCTAAATATGAATTCTAAAACAAAAGTGTTAATCGTAGTGTGTTGCTTGACTCGACATTGACAAAAACTTATTCCAAATCACCACCACCCCTATTTTACATTATGTGGTTTACGTTGTATACACTTTGGGTATCTTTTTAGTAACTTCTACACTCATAGGATTCTCGTGGATTCGACCTCAATGAAAGTTGAGCTATTGACAATGACTTTCCTCTACCACTTTAGGTGGTATAGGTGAGTGTTATCACTGATCTTTTCACTTGTGATAATGCATATTGTGTTTGATCAATATCTTTCAAAATATATTATTAGTGTGTGAAGAAGGACAAGTATTAGTACTTAATATAAGAGGCCTCAAGCAGGACTCTAGGATGACTTGTGTTTTTTAGTCGATTAGGTAAAAGCTGAGGTGCATTGTGAATTTCTCAAGCTATATAATGACTTGTGTGTCTTTCAATTGTTCACTCAAACCTCAACATGTCAAATACAGTCAGAATATTTCTCTTTTTTTTCACATTTGAGTTTGGATGTTATTGCTTGTTAAAACATACTTTGTTGTTAGGTTATTATTTTTAAAAGGGTAACTTACATAAATCCCAGATTTTTTATGGGTTCTAACACTTTATTCCATAACTATGTTTAATTACATCATATCCCGGATTTTTATATTTGTGATACATCAGTTATATCGTGATACATATAGGTTGTGATACATTTAAAATAGAATTATTATTTACTTAAGGAAGTAACGAATTATATTTTATTCCGTGGAGAAAATCACGCACATCTAGTTACACACTAAATTAAGGAGATTCACAAAATCAGCAATACCCCTAATCAACTTTCAAATTTCAAGCAAATCACATGTATTGATTTCAATTATACCAAAAAGATTCTTTGTTCTTCCTTCTTCAATTTTCTCATTAATTTCAATGGCGATCATATTTGTGTTATTGTGATTCATGAAAAAGCTTCATACTGGGATTTAATGGATGCTATATCAGTGAATGAAAAAGTTTTGTACCGAGGTCTGACTAACAAAGGTTTGATTTTATTTAAGTTGTTACATCTCTGTGAATTATATTTTATTTTAGTGATACATCTAAAAAATACATGACATTTTTCTAAATTACCTTGCATTGTTGTTTTCAGTTTTAGTAAGTTAATGTTTGTAATACTTTCATAAGCATTGCCCTATATATTATATGCTGAAAATTGTGATTCATACATTTTTTTTGCTTATTGTGCTTTGTGTTTTCTTGATAAATTATAACAAAAATTGCGATACATATGATAGTTTTGTGACTTTACGGTGAATTGGTGATTTCCTTATTAGTTAGTTATTACTTATGAAACATTTGGAATGCTTAACTTATATATTGTTCAGTTGTAGTTTAACACTAGATTAGCATTAGTGGGTCATACATATAGTTTATTTGGTTTGATTTTATTTGTTTCATTAGCTTAAAAAAGTATGTGATATATTTATTTGTACAATATATATGATATCTTTAGCATACATGACAACATATGTTTAAGTTTGAAATTTTTAATTCATGTCTAAAGAGTGTGAGTTAGTGTAAAAGTTGTGAGATATAGTTAGAGCGTATATGATACATTTAATGTAGTTGTCACAAAGTTGTTTTTCAAAGTTTTGGATCTCTACTGATACCAGAGGTATCATAATGATACATCTGGAAATCCATGTATCATAAATATACATATGAAAAATATGCCATCACTTTGAAAAATCATTTATTATACATATTTATTCTGTGATTTTTATCATTCATATTCTATGATGATTAACATAAATGTATATTAAAAAATATTTTTCAGATTAGGGAATCAACGAACTACATCTAGAGTGTATGTGAATATGGAAGAAAATACATAGTTCGATTGAATAATAGAACATGCAACTGTGGTAGATTTCAGCTTGATGAGATACCATACGCGCACGCTATTGCTATTTTGAAAAGAAAATATGTAAAGGAAATGAAGTCATATTGTTCTGATAACTACAAAAAGAAGATACTAGTCAAAACGTATGAAATGACACTTTGTGCAATGCCCGACAAACTGGATTGGCATGTACCAGTAGAGGTATTGGAAGATGTAGTTTTACCTTCAAAATATCAAAGACCATCAGAAAGACCTAAGAAAGGGAGACAAAAGAAGAGTAGATAAACGTTTTCATCAACCTCAAATTGTTTTCGAAAGTATGGGCGTGAAGGTCATAATAGACGCACCTATAGCTATTTCTCAAAGGAGATCTGATATTTTTCTTTGGAATAAAATCTAAAATGTTTATTAAGTTCAATGTTATAACTTCAATAATTTGAGTTAATTTCTCAAAAACACATTTCATGAGTTACCAAATAACTATTTGCAATTGATACATATTAAACGTTTATGAAAGTCATATGATTCATATTAAACGTTTATGAAAGTTATGTGATTCATATTAAACGTTTATAAAAGTTATGTGATTCTTATTAATAACGCTTGATTTAGTGTTATGAAGTTTTAACACATCTGGTATGTTAGTGATATTTTTATCATAGTTGAAAAAATATGATAAATATATGTGATACGTTTTAAATTTCTTAACTAATTTTGAAAAAAAACATACTATAATTGTGCTTCATATTACTTATAACCTATCTGCAATATATGAATCAGCTACATATGTATATCGCTAACTTATGTAGTCAATATGAATCAAACATATAATAGACAATATAAACACAATCATAGCATAAAAATAGCATAATATGATCGAAAATGATAGGAACGCTTCATTTCATAATTGAAAATGTGATGACAGTAACTATAAGAATACTAAAAACTTAAAACTTAAAACTTAAAGTTACTAGTATTGATATATCCCAAAAACAATTTGGTTGTATTTCATATTGACATCTATATATTCACTATATATGATATCTTTAGCACACATGACAACATATGTGTATGTTTGAAATTTCTGATACATATTTAAATAGTGTGAGTTTGTGTAAAAGTTGTGAGATACATTTAGAGTGTATGTGATGCATTTAATATAACTGTCATGAAGTTGTTTTGCAGAGTTTTGGATCTCTAATGATGTCGGATGTATCATAATGATACATCTAGAAATCAAATGTATCATAAAGATAAATATAAAAAATATGTCATCACTTTGATAGACAATGACAAACACAATCATAACATAAAAATAGCATAATATGGTCGAAAATGATAGGAACGCTTCATTTCATAATCAAAAATATCATGACAGTAACTATAAGAATACTGAAAACATAAAACTTAAAACTAGTAGTCTTGAAATATCCAAAAAAAACTTTAAACATAATAGACAGTTATCAATTTATAAAACAATAACTACTAGACAACTACGACTCGACATCTATTATCTTTGTATTCTCTAATGGAATGAAGATGTGTTTAGGCCTAGGCGGCTTTTGGTTGTCACTAATATATTCATTATGTGTCTTGTTCACTCTATAATCCTATAACAATGACATGTATCTGGGATATTGCAACCCTGACTTAAACTCTGAAGAAGGTATTTGAAGCCCACCACTTAAAAATCCAGCATATGCCGCAACAAATAATCCACGATCCCTGCAAAACATATATAACATTGACCCAAAACAAGTGCTTTAAAAGATTTTGATTCCTTTATCTCTTAAAACTTTTGTAAGACTGTCTACTATATTGAGGTTGTGTGCACTGCCTTTCACGGCCCGAGGCTACCCCCTAGTCGCGACAACTGTGCTTATGACCACAAGGGTCCACAAGCTAACCCAAAGCTGGTACTTGCTGTGAGCACTTAATAAAATAGTGGTATAACACATAAGCGGTAGATAAATTAATAAGATACTATAACTCTAAATACTAAAATACAAATCAATATCATGTTTGAACTATTTGAAAAAATACTGAAAACTAAACTATCTGTCTGAAACAACTGATAATACTGAAAGAACTGACTGACTGTCTAACTAATCGTCCGAAAGCCTCTAAACAACATGAGTTATTGATGGGACAAACCCCCAACTAACTCTGATTGTCTGATGATAAGGAAATACTGAAATAACTAAAATAAATATATCATATCCTCGATGGATAAGGATTCACCACTGTTGCTGATGAATAACTCTGAGCTATCTAAGAACGGTCAAGAAATTAAGCGTCCGAACCTATGTTATAAGACAACATAGCGCAAAGAAAAGTATACGGTCAGTACTTTGAATGTACTGGTATATGAGATGAGGACTAGCTGAAATACATGAGATAACTGAGCATAAATTCATGAACATATAATATTTGAGAATGCAAGACCAAACATAAATATGTTACTGAAATAATCTGTAAGCTAAAAGATTGGAATCTATAATTGAATAATAGATAATCTGTACACTTGGTCTAGCAAACCTAAACTGAGATATACTGAAATACTAATTGAAACTGTAGGAGGAATCATCTAACAGACATTCCCCAATTTGAGCTAATAGGGGTCCAATCTGTAACCCAAGTTGGAAGCCTGTCAGTACCATGCCACATGTACTAACACTGGCTGAATGAATCCACTAATCTGATGTCCCAAAGGACTAGGGGCCACTCATAATTTCTGGGTGACCCCTAAGAGAGTGTTACTCCTAAACTGGAGGGTGACATCTCATAATCCTATGTTGGTTACATAGTTCTGGAACTTAGGGACTGCTACTAAGGACTCAGTCCTAACTGACTGGTGAGACCCCATCCCTAGGTTTTCTCAATGCTAAATCTTACACCCAACTGAATGACACTGGTACTGAACTGGACTAAATTCGACTGGACTTTATTTCTGATAGTTCTCATCATAAACATAAATATCAGCTGAGTGAATAGCAATATGCATGGTTCAACTGAATCATTACTTAAAATTCTAAAATCATATAAAACACATAGGTACCGGGTGTTCATAACCCACCAGCACTGATGATTATAAAAGTACGATATCAAAACTTGAAATACTGTAGTATGTAATCATGGTTCAAAGACCAAAAACTTAGACATCACACCAAATATGTGAATAGCATGAAATTGAACATGGGAATACCTTAAAACATGGAAAAACAACATGGTTACGTGACTAAGATCATAAATTGATAATATAACATGAAATTCACTTGAGTATTACATGGGAGATTGAATCTTCAAAAATGAAATAACCTAACTTTTCATGGAATCATTCTTGGACATGAATTGAGTCAAACTACTAAGAAAACACAAGAATTAGACTCAACTTAAACATATGCAACTTTATAATAGGGAAAACTCATATTTTTAAATCAAAGAAAGGTTTTTAGGCTCCATGGATGAAAGGGACCAATGGATGAACATCCCACATACCTTAATAGATATAATCCTAAAAATTGCTTGAACTTAGAAGCTTGAACCCTTGATTTCTAGAGAATGAAGCTTGGGTTTGTTCTTGGAGAAGGAGGAGGGTTTCTTCAGAGAAAATTGGAGTGAAAGGGGTAAATAATACCCTTTTGGAAGTCCAAATTGTGTTAAGGACGGATTGGGATGATGTAAATAACTCAAATGCCTCTTGTGCACTAAAACCTTACAACTGTGTGGGACAGATCCATGCATTGTGCCTCTTTTTCTGTAGGAGAAAGCAATGCGCTGCAGAGAGAGCAATGCATCACAGAGCTCATCACTATGGGAGAGAGCAAAGCGTTGTGGCCTTATCACTTTGCTTTACTATTTAGGCTATCCAAACATGTCTCGAACCTCATTTGAAAATCCCAAAATTTACCCGAGACATACTTTTAACCTCCCTAAGTGCGAATCAACTTAAAAACCAACATTTTGGGGTCGAAAAAGCCAAACTAAGGATCTATAAAGTTTAGGGGTCTTGAAAATGACTAAGTACTCAACACTTTGTGAGATTTTCAAGATTTGGGCCACTTAAGCATTCAACTAAGAGCTGAATCGAGCTTAGAATCTTATAGGGTATTACACTTTCATACCTTAGTTGTGGGAAGGTTGATTTTTTACAACTAAACTAAAAAATTTCCAAAAACAAATATTGAGAATAACACAAATTAAACAATGATTCATATGTTTAATGTATAACCTATTTATAAATGAATCTAAAAATATAATAATTATCGAAAAAGTTAGGACATATATATCACCAATAATCTAATCGTCAAATGTATCACTTTTACACTGTCAAACAAAATGTATCACCAATAATATAACAACAAATGTATCACTCATATAGTATCAACAAAATGTATCACTCATATGAATCACCATTATATCCATATATTGATAACAAATGTATCATTCATACGAATCACCATTATACTATGAAAATGTAATAAGAAATAAATAATTTTATATATGTATGAAGCGCGTCTTTAAATGAAATATGTATCACCTATATGTATCATTGATGAATTCAATAGTTGATTCAGTGGAGAATTAGGGATCTGCTCTAATTTCTCCTGATCTTTCATTTGCATGTCCAGTTCTTAATTTATTCCAATAAAATCTTCTCTAATATTCTTTATTTTTCTGGGTCATTATGATGCTTTGACCTATTTTCATGAAAATCTTCTCTGTGTAATCAAAGTTACCCAAAGTAAAACCCACAACTTGATGACTTGCAGGAGCACTTTTTTGTGTTTCGATTTGGAAAATTCGCGTACTGAATAAGGGTGAATCTTCATTAGCCATTGAAGATCAAATAAATTAATACAACAAAAATTAAAGTACATATGAATATTGATCTATGTTGTTAAAAATTCACTTAAAATTCACTTAAACAATTTACTCACCTCTTTGAAATAACTGAAAAATTTTGAAATAACTCAAACTTGACGATTTGGGAGAGATTGATGGTTTGAAAGAAGTTGAAGTAAATTGATGGTTTGGAAGAAGTTGAAGTAAATTGATGAGTTGGAAAAAGTTGAAGTAATGGAGTAGGGGAGAAAATTATTGGGAAAAAAAGAAAGCATGCGTTCATTGTGGAGTAAAACTAGGATGGGGTTTTTGTTCATATGTATCAAGAGTAAAATATAAAATGTGAGATGTTAAGTAATTATTTAAAAGGTAAGGGATTTTGATTAATAATGTCTCTTAGGCTTGTTGTTTTGTGTAAATTATCCTTTTTAAAATTCTAAAATTCCACTGGAAGTGACATAGCCTATAATTATAAGCCAATTCCAATATAACAACATGGATTGGTTGGATCTCTCATTCCAATGTTTACTAAGTCGTAATTATCATGATTGAATTTGTTAAAGTGAAATTGGATGATTTATGCCAATCAGGAGCGTAGAATGTAGACTTTATTCCCGCACTTCGGGAGGAAGAGAGGATTGTTTTTAATAGACTCTTAGCTTAGAGAAGAAGAAAAATTAATAGGAGTGAAGAAGTCATACCAAAATACTATAGAGATTCAAGTACCACAAAATAATGCTATAATTGAAGTGTAAGAAGCAACATGTAATAATAGACCTAAAAGGATAGAAAACTATTTGAGTAATACTACGACGATAACTAGTATGGAAGGATAGTGTCCTCTACAATCTCTTAGTTAAGGTCATGTCCTCGATAAGCTGAAATTATGCCATGTCCTGCTTAAGAGTTTGGAATAACAATGTCAAAAGCCTTTATTTTTCCTATAAATTAAAACATGTGTTTTCTCTACTATAATGAAGAAAAAAATTCTTTTTTAGTTGAGTATATGGTTTGCTTTGGTCAAGTTTCTCCAGGCTTGTGGGTAATGCCTGTCTTGAGTTCATTTCAGTGGGGCTAAGTTGTCCAGCTTATATTTGAACACACTCAAATTAACTGATACTCTCCATCCAAATAAGTAGCCTAGTCGTCAATGAAATATGTGAAAATCATTGGATACCAAAATTGTAATTACAAACAAAAAACGGCAAGTGACTACTTGGTATTAGCCTAAACCTTGATGGATAGAGTTGCTTGATAGTCTAATAGTGGGGATAGAAGGTGCTCAACAAAATAATCGAGGTGAACATAGGTCAATACACCCTTGAAGTGAAAAAATTAAATAATAACAAGAAAGGTGTCACACCCCTTTTTCTTACTCCAAATGATTCGTTTTAAGTTCGAAAGGGTTTTTTATTATTAGAAGTGACAAAATGAAGATTTTTGTTTCAAAAAGGACTATTTACAATTTTTATTTTGAGTCGCCACTTGACAGAAAATCGATGTGCCAATTCACCTTTGAAAATCCTTTTCAAAACTATTTTGACTCTAAAAGACTGATCTGCGAACAGAGATTCCGGCTAAGGAATTCTGTTGACCGAGGGGAAGGTGTTAGGCACCCCTCGATCCCGTGGCTTGACCACGGTCGCTTGGCGAAGTGTATCGGTTAATTTGACATTATGAATATATATAAACCACAGAAAATCACACAAAACAATCAATCAAACAAACAAACAAATCAAATCCAAAATTATAATGTCCAATCCGATTATTACAATCCCGAAATAGAAAAATGTGAAAATATAAACCTACTCTATTCTATGCTAATTTTAAACTACACTCCATTGCTTTCTCCACCCAACGTTTCGGGCCTTGATCGGGCATCATCTTCAAGTACATGGTACTTTGGGGCATTCCCCGGATAAATCAATACAAATCTCTCTGGGCATTCCCCAGCCAAATAAATACAATAGATGTCAATGCATAAATCAAAACCATTCCACAAATATTTCATCATTCAACAATCACAAATCCTAAACTTTGCCTACCCAACTTACGATTTCTTATTACTTCCGACTTATCACGCTACTACCACGATTAACAACATCAAAATCGATCAAGATGACAAATTAAATAAACTAAGTAAAATTGTGAATTAACCGGCTTTGATATCACCCTAAATTACGATTTAACCCCAACTCGAGTCTAATTTCTTTGATTATTCCAGTTCACAACAACCAATCGATGGATATAAACAACCAACCACGATGATCCAAAACATATCAAAATCAACAAAATAAAATCCACAAAACATGAATTTACCACACCACACAATTAAAATTAACTGAGAATGGGAAGAAGAATGGACCTTAAAGTCACTTTCAAAATCGATGTATTATTTGATTAATTTCGATAGAATCCACGTCCGAAACGTTGAACCGACCTCAATAATGAAACTCTGCAGCCCACTCAATATCAGGAATAGCAACTCGAAGAGAGACACATCAATCCTAAACTGACCGCAACCATACGAATGAGACTAAAAAGTATCCGAATTTCGCCAAACCAATGCTAAACGAAGGGCCAAGAACAGAGGAACCAATCGAACAAAACCAAATCAGTACGCCAAAAAATATCATGAAATTAATTCAAAACAAAGATGAATAAATCGATGCTGGTTCAATCAACAACGGGAAACTCAAAGCTAATAATGGATTTCGGTCCCTCCACCTTAAATATTTTCTGGCTAGATTTACCTATAAATCAAGGAAAAATACCAAGATTCCAATGATTATAAGATTGATTCGGCTGAAACTGACAACAGCTATTGGTTCCGGAGCTGAAGTCACCAAAAAAACAAAGCTCGAATAGAGTTGTTTCTCATCGTTGGTCCTACTTCTTCACCGAAGCTCCGTCAAACGCCACCTATTCATCATTTTCTTCTTACCATGGGCTCGTGTGGGTATGTTTTCCGGTGAGGGAGTACGTTTTATGGTGAACTGAATGTGTGTGTGTGATCGAGTGTGTGTTTGGTGCCAAGAAGAAGAAAGAAAGAACAAGATAAAATGGTCTCCCCCATTTTTCTAGAAACTTTTGTGTGTATATATGGTTTTTTTCCTACTCCCAGGAAACTGCCAGGAAATTTCCCCTTTTATTTTAGTTTTCTTTTTCCTTATTATTTCTTTGTGGTCAAGAAATATGAGAGAGGGGAGTCACGTGGGTGAGGGGTGGGGTAGTAGGTGAGGTATAAGTTTTTAATTTGAGAGATAGGGGTTAGGTGTCTATTTTTGATTGGGTGGGTTGTTGGAATTATTAAGATAGGAAAAAATCAGTTAGGTTTGTTAAATGGGATAAAACAAATATAAATAAATGAGTGAAAAGATGAGGTGGTTATTTATTTTCTTGGGGAAAAATTACTACACGTATAGGGTACGTAGTAAAACAGGGTAAACCATAAATTTGTGAAGGGATGAAATTACGTGTCTACATCATGCCCCCTTTGAATGTGAACACCTAGTGTTTTCATACAAAGAGGTAGACAATGAGACAAAATTTTATCCCTATCACGGTTCAAAGAAAGACACAGAAGGAAAAGGACAACCGAGTCTTGACGAACATCCTACTACCCGAGTTATGAGAGAATCAAGTGATTGATATCTAACAAGATCGGAAGGAGATGAATTATATCGAGTTAGAGAGTCGAGTGAGTTCCATTAAGGTTTCGATCCGCAGCTCTATCATTATATCAAAATAAAAATTACAAGTTAAAACATAAATGAAATTACAAAATCCTATCTATGCAGCTTTCCTGTTGGACTCTTGACTTGTTACTTCATCACCCTATTCTTCAGGCGGGATCCTGATTCACAATTTCTTCAACTTGTTGTTTGGCTTTCAATTGTTTTATCTCATTGCTTAAATTTATATTTCCTCACCCTATTCTTCAGGAGGGCTCCTAACTTGCTATTTTTCAATATGTTAACTTTCAACTTTTCACGTTGTTGCTTTGTTTTCAACTTCTCTTTGTTGCTTGACTTTTCATTTCTTCACCCTGTTCTCCAGGCAGGCTCCTGAAATCATATCAAAACTAAAAAGAAAATTATCCTAAACAAAGATTATTATAAAGATATTTCATTTTTTGAAAGTAATGTATCATTCTTCAGGAGGGTCCTAGTAAAATCCCATTTTTTAGAAGCATCCTGAACAGAAAGTAAAATCCCATTTTCAGAAGGATCCAGAACAGAAAGTAAAATCCCATTTTTTAAGAGGGTCCTGAACAGAAAGTAAAATTTCATTTTTCAGGAGGGTCTTGAACAAAAAGTAAAATCTCATTTTTATGAGGGTCCTGAACAGAAATTAAAATCCTATTTTTCAGGAGGGTCCTGAACATAAAATAAAATTCCATTTTTCAGGAGGGTCCTGAACAGAAAGTAAAATCCTATTTTTTAGGAGGGTCCTGAACATAAAATAAAATCCTATTTTTCTAGAGGGTCCTGAACAGAAAGTAAAATCTCATTTTTCAGGTGGTCCTGAACTGAAGTAAAATCCTATTTTTCAGGAGAGTCTTGAATAGAAAGAAAAATCCCATTTTTCAGGAGGGTCCTGAACATAAAGTAAAATCCCATTTTTCAGGAGGGTCCTGAACTGAAGTAAATTCTCATTTTTCAGGAGGGTCCTGAATAGAAAGAAAAATCCCATTTTTCAGGAGGGTCTTGAACATAAAGTAAAATCTCATTTTTCAGGAGGGTCCTGAATTGAAGTAAATTCCCAATTTTTAGGAGGATCCTGAACATAAAGTAAAATCCCATTTTTCAGGAGGGTCCTGAACATAAAGTAAAATCCCATTTTTCAGGAGGGTCTTGAACAGGAAGTAAAATCCCATTTTTCAGGAGGGTCCTGAACAGAAAGTAAAATCCTATTTTTCAGGAGGGTCCTGAGCAGAAGGTAAAATCTCATTTTTCAGGAGGGTCCTGAACAAAAAGTATAGTCTCATTTTTTAAGAGGGTCCTGAACTGAAAGTAAAGTCTCATTTTTTAGGAGGGTCCTGAACATAAAGTAAAATTCCATTTTCCAGGAGGGTCTTGAACAAAAAGTAAAATCCCATGGATGTGCATTTCCAATGGTAGCTGAATTAAGTGAAGCAAATTTACCCCTATTTCAACAAAGAAAATTTGACTGTTAAAAACTTAGTGGTGGCTTGCGGCACTTGGCTATCCCGAACTTGCTCCAACCGTTGTTTCTTTCACCTTTGTTTCAGATCGTTGGCTTTTGCCCCTGTCTTGTCGTGTCATTGACCCGGGTCCAGATTGAGAGAAATGAGTTCTGACTCAAATAATGAATTTCCATTTTATCATGCCTCTGAGATGTACCCTTTTAAAAATCTGAATACTCCCACGAATCTAGTAGCCTGTCGGTTGATAGACTTTCTTTGCTTTGTGTTTAATTACGATCATATATCTTTCATATGCTAGTCCTTGGCTTTTCTCATACAATTGGAAAGACTGGTAGCAAGTTTTGAAAACCTTTCTCGCTTGTTTTGACACAGACTCGACTCAAAATGTAAAGAAATAATGGTGACTTTATTTTGATAAATGACATAAAAAGACAAAAATATGAATATGTAAATGAAACAAAGGGGAAATTTCCCTTATTCAAAAAGAAAACTCATCTGAATATGGCAACCAACTTCAATGAGTATGACATGCATTTTGGATTGAGCTGCCTGATCTTCCTATCCAAAATTCCCTTTTGTTTTTGAGTTCATGCATTTGCCGCTGAGACGCTTCTTCAAACCCATTGGACTCATATATCTCATTTAGTTTATGCCATCCTAAAAGACTTTCACCAACCAATCTCTTTCCTTTTTACTTTTCTCTTGAACTCGCCACCGCCTTACGGTGCCCGTGAGGGTTTTCACCAGTAAGACTCTCTCATTTTTATTTCTCTCGACTCACCATCACCTTATGGTACCCGTGAGGGTTTTCACCAATAAGAATCTCTCATTTTTATTTCTTTCCTGATTTCTTAGGCTGAGGAAGATAAGTAGTACCCCACAATGTATCATCATATCCATCGCATGCTTAGCCTTAACATTATCAAAAATTGATCTGAAGGACTTTCTTTGGTTACAACAAGGCTTTTGGATAAGGTTAGAAAAGGATGGCAAGAGGCTTAAATGACACTTGAAGTGAGGGTGGGACTTACAACTTTTGGAATCAACTCAAATAACACATTAACTCATGCCCCAATTTTTGTTGACTGGGTGGCTCTAAAATTTTTATTTGGTTGGACTGAGCCCTGAATAAGGCAGCCTACATATCTTACTCCCAAGAGAGGAGAATCAAGTCGCATGTAGTTCCATTAGCTTGTTCTTTGTTTTGATTTGATTTTTTTATTTTATTATCGAACTCGTTCTTTTATTCTTATTTTCCTTACATTTATCCTTGAATCTATTTTGATTCCAAAATAGGGATGTGAAAGAAAAATAAAACTAAGCTTGAACGGGTAAACAAAGGATGACACAATGTTATGATAGAAGAATAAAATGCCTTCATCATATCAATCTTCCAAAATGCAAGTACTAAACATGCAATAAAATCAACAAAGGATAAAATATCATACATAATATCTTTTGACCGCATCAGTATTGATTGCCATTTTTTCTATTTTGCCTTCAATATCTATCAAATATAAGGCTCCATTGGGCAACACTTTCTTCACAATGAAGGGACCTTGCCAGTTTGGGGAGAACTTCCTTTCGCTTCAACATGGTAAGGAAGGATACGCTTCATACCAACTGACCAACTTCAAAATGCCTGGGTCGTACCTTATTGCTATACGCTCAAGCCATTCTCTTCTGATACAATTGGCCATGACACACCGACGTTAACCTTTTTTCCTTAATCAAACTCAATTGTTCCAGTCGGGTTTTGACCCACTCTTCATCATCAGTCTCTGCTTCTACAACGACTCAAAGAGAGGGAATTTTGACTTCTGCAGGGATGACTATTTCTGTCCCATACACCAATAAATATGAAGTTGCCCCTGTTGAAGTGCCAACAGTAGTGCGATAACCTAGCAATGCAAACGACAACTTCTCATGCCATTGTCTAAACCCTTGTACTATTTTTTGCAATATCTTCTTAATATTCTTATTAGCGGCTTCCACAGCGCCATTAGCCTTCGGACAATATGGAGTGGAATTTTGATGTGCGATCTTAAACTGGTGACACACTTCTTGCATCAAATGACTATTAAGATTGGCAGCATTATCTGTAATGATCATCTTAGGAATTCCAAACCTGTAAATAATGTTGGCATAAACAAAACCTACTACCACCTTCTTTGTCACTAAATTGAAAGTTACTGCTTCTATCTATTTTGTGAAGTAATCAATAGACACCAAAATGAATCTATGCCCATTTGACCCTTTCAGCTCAATTGGTCTGATCATGTCCATCCCCTAAGCTACAAAAGGCCATGGAGTAGACATGCATGCAATTCAGTAGGAGGAGAACATATCAGATCACCATGTACCTAACATTGATGACATTTTCGAACAAAATGAATGGAATTCCTCTCCATAGTAAGCCAATAATAACCTGCTCTGAGAATTTTCTTAGATAAGGCATAACCGTTCATATGACGCCCGCATACTCCAGAATGAACTTTAACCATGATTCTCAAAGGTTATTTTGCATCAACACATCTCAAAAGTCCCAAATCCGAGGTTCTCTTGTATAAGATTCCCCCACTTCAGAAAAATCCACTAGCCAAACGCCTAATAGTCCTTTTTTGATCATTAGTGACATGTGTTGGGTATTCTCCTGACTGGATATACTGCTTGATATCAAAGAACCAAGGTTCATTATCGAGCTCTTCCTCAACTATATTACAATAAACATGTTGATCACTAATCTGTATATGCAATGGATCGATATAGGCCTTATCAGGGTGTTGGAGCATTGAAGACAAAGTTGCCAAAGTATCAGCAATCTTATTGCAAATTCTTGGAATATGGCTAAACTTTACGGACACAAACCATTGACATAGATTCTTCAAGCATTGTCGATACTGTATTAGCTTTAAATCTCGTGTCTCTCAATCATCTTAAATCTGATTGATGAGAAAATCTAAATCCCCCAACACTAATAGTTCCTGGACTCCCGTATCAACAGGTAGCCTCAAACCCATAATGCAAGCTTCATATTCTGCCATGTTATTGGTACAATAAAATCGAAGTTGCGTTGTTACCAAAAAATGTTACCCCACCTCAGAGATAAGAATTGCACCTATTTTGACTCCTTTCATGTTGACAGCTCCATCGAAAAACAACTTCCAACCTGGATCAACATCTATAATGACTTCATCGACATACGATACTTCTTCATCTGGAAAATATGTCTTTAATGGCTCGTACTCTTCATCATGGGATTCTCATCAAGATGATCTGCCAAGGCTTGGGCTTTCATAGCTGTTTGAGCCATATATACAATGTTGAACTCGGTAAGTAATATTTGCCACTTTGCCAATCGACCTGTTGGCATAGGCTTTTGAAAAATATACTTTAAAGGATCCATGGAGAGATGAGATAATTAGTGTAAGATGAGAGATAATACTTCAACTTCTTTGCTACCCAAGTTAGGGCACAACACGTCCTTTCAAGAAGAGTATACCTGGCCTCATATACGGTGAACTTCTTGCTAAGATAATAAATAGCCTACTCTTTTTTTCCTGTGACATCATGTTGACCCAGGACACAATCAAAAGAATTGTCCATGACTGATAAATATAAGATCAAAGGCCTACCAGGCTCTGGTGGTACCAGCATAGGCGGATTTGATAAGTATCTTTTGATTCTGTCGAATGCTTCCTGACATTCTTTAGTCCATTCTACCACAACACTCTTTTTCAGCAACTTGAATATGGGCTCACAATTGGTTATGAGTTGAGCAATAAAAATTCCAATGTAGTTTAGTCTACCAAGCAAACTCATCACCTCCGTCCTATTCTTGGGCGGGGGCAAATCCTGAATGGCTTTGATTTTTGAGGGATCCAATTCAATTCCCCGACGGCTGACTATAAACCCCAATAGCTTTCCAGATGGAACTCCAAATACACATTTTTCCAGGTTGAGCTTGAGATTATACGTGTGAAGCCTTTTAAAAAACTTTCTTAAATCTTTAACATGGTTAGCTTGTTTCTTGACTTAATAATCATATCATCTACGTAGACCTCAATCTCCTTATGCATCATATTATGAAACATAGTGGTCATGGCTCTCATGTATGTTGCTCCAGTATTCTTCAAATCAAACGGCATCACTCGATAACAATAGGTCCCCCATGGTGTGATAAAAGACGTCTTCTCCGCGTCTTCATCATCCATAATGATCTGGTGGTATCTGGCATAGCAATCCATAAAAGAGGACACCTCATGTTTAGCATAGTTATCTAGCAAAATATGGATGTTGGGCAGCGGAAAATCATCTTTCAGACTTTCTCTGTTCAAATCACGGTAATTAACACATACCTAAATTTTGCTATCTTTCTTTGGGATAGGAACAACATTGGATAACCACGTGGGATAACGAGCCACTAGAATTACTTAGGCTTCAAGTTGTTTCATAATTTCCTCTTTGATTTTAATACTTACATCAGTTTTAAACTTCCTCAACTTCTGTTTGACAGGAGGGAATGCGGGATCAGTTGGCAATTTATGGGCCACTAATTCAATGCTTAAACCAGGCATATCATCATAAGACCATGCAAAAGCATCCTTATAATTATTTAATGCTTGAATCATTTCATCTTTTAACTGTGGCAAAGCATGTACACTGATTTTAGTTTCCCTAACATCTTTTTGATTCCCTAGATTTATTGGCTCAGTTTCATTCAAATTAAGATTCGTATTGTTTTCAAACTGTTCCAACTCTTTGCTTATTTATTCTAGTGCCTCTTCTTCATCATATTCCTCCTCTTGTTTCATTATATGTTGATTACTTTGGATTTTAAGATCAGGCTAAAAATTCTGGATGCATGTCATGTCATTAGAATCAGCATAAAGAGAACTGTATAAAGAAAAGACAAAAATAAAATGTATTAGACACAAAATAAGAGGGACATTGCATTTTATTTAAAAGGGAAAGATAGGAGGGTTTAAACATAAACAACAGAATATAAACAAGCTAAATTCCAAATTACAACTCTGGAATAACTCAGATAAACAGAAAGAAAAATAAAATGAACTACCAAAACTCCCTCCTGGTGGGAGAAGAGTGACTTCCCAATTGTTGAGACGGACAGCTAGGCCTATAAACTACACACCTGCCTTACTGGTACCTTCTCCATCTTCAACCATATCAACTTTAATAAAAATGTTCTAGAAGTCATCAACCAATTCAGCTTCAAATTCTACATGCTTCGTGATACCGCTCTTAACAAATGATTCAATGAGTAGTGGCATTGGGCAAGGGAGTGACCATGTTTCCTTTTTCCTTCCCTTGCCTTTCTTCAAATCTTCAATCGTAGGCTCAAATCCCAGACCGAAAGTGCCTATGTTCTCATTCGTACATATGGGATGAACTATACCGTGCAGAAATACTCCCAAACCCCTTCCTGGATCGAATCTGTATTTCGAAAGTTCACTCACCATCATAATAGAAGCGAAAGACAATTGTGGTCCCGGTATAACCTGCCCTTAAAGGATATGATCCACTGGTACTGTATCAAAAATTTGATATACAAATGTCTTCTCTACATTATTTGCTTCAATAAGAGACAAGGGAGAATCTTCGTAGGTGGATAAATCTCCTTCACCATGAATAACCACTTCTTGCTTGTCATACTCAAACTTAATCATCTAGTGCAGTGTAGATGCAACCGCCTTGGCCTTGTGGATCCACGATCTTCCCAATAACAGATTGTAAGAGGATTCGATATTTAATACTTGAAACTCTATACGAATTCAACAGGCCCTATAATTAGCATTAGTTCTATTTCACCAATGGAATTTGATTTTGCACCATCAAAAGGCCTGATGCATAAATTGTTGGGCCTGATCCTCTCAGCACCAATATTCAACTTTTGCAAAGTAGAAATAGGGCAAATATTTATAACTGAACCTCCGTCAATCATGACATCAGTGACGTAGAAATCTTCACACTTCACTGTAATGTAAAGGCCCCGGTTATTCCCCGTTCCTTCAACAGGCAATTCATCATCAGAGAAGATGATCCAATTGACCTCAAAGATTTTTCCAACCATTTTATCAAGATGATTTACTGTAATCTCCCCAGGAACATATGCTTCATTTAATACCTTCAGTATAATATGACGATGTTCCTTAGAATGCAACAACAAAGATAAGAGAGAAATTTGAGCAGGGGTTTTCTTCAACTGATATATTATTAAATACTCTGGCAACTTCATGTTTTTCAAAAATTCTTCAGCTTCTTCTTCAGTGACAGGTTTTTTGATAGATGAAGGCCCACTCACCACTGGCTTAGGCTTCCTTAAACCTTCAAGCACGAAGTATCTTTTGACCGAGTCAAACCCCCTACCTCATCTACTTCTTTCTCGACTTCCTTCCCCTAATAAATCAACACAGTCCACTTATAGTTCCAGGGGACCTTTTTCGTATCAATAATCAGAGGTTGGGTCACCAATTTGAGGATAATAGGCACTGCCAATGCTCCTTTCACGGCCAAGATAGGCTTACCCGAAGCTCCTACCACCGTCAACTTAGGTTTATCCAAACTTAAATCAGCATATCTTCTGGCACCTTGCACTGTGATCAGGGGTTTCTTTGTGCTTTCTTGGTCTTTATCTTCTCCCATTCCTTCCTAGCTTAATGACATTGCTTTTAAAGACTTTGCTACATTAACCAATTTTTCCTCGCTGGTCTATATCTTGACAATAGGCTTATAACTCCTTGACGAATCTTTCCCATCATATATCAATTCTAATATATTGGTTTCAGCATGGGTTGGCAGCAGACTCTGGTTAATGTTTGGAACCTCCGGGACCTGGGCCTGCATCTGATTTGTGTTAATTAAATCTTGGACATCTCTCTTTGAATGCCAATATTTCTTGATATCATAGCCTAGCATGTTAGAACAGCACGTATACCTTAAAGAATAATCGAGATTCCTCAGAGGGGGATTTGTAAGTCTTCCTTGAATTGGTCTTACAACCTTCATCTTTCTCAATCGATCAAAAAGCTAGTATATAACTCCCCAAGAGGTGTGAACTGATTTTTGACAGCCTTCTCTTTCTTGTACTCAAGCCTGGGTTGGAAACCAGGTCTGGAGTGGTTTTGGTAATTTAGTGGAGCTGATGGGCAATTTTATGGAGCTTGCACATGCCATTGCGGGTAAGAAGAGGTTTGGGCATATGGTTGCACGCTATATACTAGCTATGAAGGCGGTGGAATAAAATATAATGGGTTTTGTGGAGGGTTGTAATAGTGAGTAGGAACATATGAAGCTTGGGCGTAGACTTGGGCTTGGGATTGAGGATAGGGGCGAGGCGGTCTTTTGGGATAGGAATGGGTTCCAACTACAGCGGTCGCCACATCCTCTTTTTTTTTTTTTTACCTCTGAACGCGCCAGATCCACCTTGAATAGCTTGTGTGGTGTATTTCAACGCGGAAAAACTCACTATTTAAGCGGTCTTTATTTCGTTCTCTATTATCTCTCCCATTTTGAGGACTTCAATAATAGACTTTCCCATTGTCAGAAGTAAATATTGAAAATAGGTCTCATCCTGTGCCTAAATGAAGACCTCTACCAGCTTTCTCTCCTTCATTGGAGGCTTTACCTTGGCAGCCTATTCGCACTACCTTATCGCATGTTCTCTAAAGCCTTCAGTGCTTTTCTTCTTTATGCTGACCAAGGATTTTTCATCTGAAATCAGGTCAAAATTATACTGAAAATATTGCACAAACTCAGAAGCTAAGTCATCCTAGCTATTCCACTTGTCGATATCTTGATTGACAAACCATTCTGAAGCCAGATTGGAAAGACTCTCGCTAAAAAAAGCCATAAGCAACTCTTCCCTTCCCTCTGTAGCCCTCAATTGGTTGCAATAACGTCTCAAGTATGCCACGGGTTCACCGTTCCTAGCATACTTCTCGAACTTGGGCATTTTAAAATCAAGGGGAAGGTTGATGTCTGGGAACATACAAAGATCTTTATAGGAAACACTCTTATAACCACCGATTTCCTGTAAATTCCTCATGGCCTATTCCAAGATTTTCAATTTCCGTGCTATGCCTTCCTATTCTTCTTTTGCGACAGGCTTCTCCGTATCAAATAGAAATATAGGTGGCTGAGTGTACTCGTACGGTTCATTCATTCTCAAAGTTGGCTCCGGGGGATAATACTGACTATCTAAAACCTTTAATACTGGCTCACTAATAGACCGACGAAGCCCCGTTGTCGGACGCACAACATATGTGGGAGCTTCAGGTAGTAGAGGAACCACGAATACCGGTGTGATTGGTGGTACCGCTGAGCAGTAGGTTTTGGTTGGGGAGCTGCCAAGGGAACACTCAAAGTGCCAGGATAATAATGTCACAGAGTGAATCCTGGCGCGTGCTCAGGTGACTCAATGGGAGCAGAGAATTGTGCCTGAGAGAGTGGTGGAAAATTAGAGATAATCCCAAGACCTTCAGGGAGCGAAGGAGGAGGCATGCCACTAGCCCATGCTTGGTGCAAATCTATCAATTGTTGCCTGAGCCTTACTACCTCATCATTACGTTCTGAACTTTCTTCCCTGGGATCCTGATCCAGGTCCATGAGTGAGTTTTCAATCTCCCTGCTAGGTATGGTAAGCTTTGCTTTTGATCTGGTGAAGTACGGGTGGCTATTCAGAGTGCTGCAAACCTACCACTATTATCTGAAAAAACATGCTAATCAAAGACAACATCCGTTAGGATTAGGGCACACAACAAGCATGGGAATCACATTGGTAAAATTATCTGAGATTCATGTTCATTTCTACCAGCCTTTGAGGGTAGTGAGATCATTTTAACATCATCCCGATTTTCATCTACATCCATTTGCTTCTTTTCTCCAAACAAACCTTTTTTCTTTTGCCCTTATTTCTCTTTTTTTTTTTGTATCAGTCTCTGTTCTTTCCCTTTCTTGTCTCATCATCCTTTCTTTCTTTTCTTCTCTCGCTATCTACCTTCATTTTATCATTCTTTATGGATTTTGCTTTTCTTTAAAAGAGGGAAAATAATGAAAAACCATGAAACAAATGATTAGATCGAACCCAAAAGTAGGTTGCCTACGTATCATGTTATACATGAATCAGATCTTGCATTGTTCGGGCAATGCCTACATAAACACCAAAAAAAATTATTTTTTATTCTTGATTTTTTTAACGAAAACACACAAAAGGAAAAAATTCCGCAACTTCACTACATTTCAAAAAGAGACAACTAAAACAAACTTTGAATTTAAGAAAACTTAAAAACTGATCAACAAAAACTAGACAACATTCTAGACCCATAAGATGACATGTGTAATACTCCTAGTAAAGACTCTTAACATTTAAAACAAACTTGACCCCGACTGAACAAAGGCATAACAATACAAGGATAGAAAAATAAAGGACTCAAACTAAATAAAACATAAGAGTTGCTCCTTCAAATTGGTGCGCTGTGGGATGACCCTGGCTAAGATGGACCTGTCTGTGAAGTTCTCTTTCTCCCATTCAAACTTTGTAGCATATCCTGCAAAGACACCCTGATATTTGGGAAGAAGTTTCTGGCACATATCCCCGCCTCATGGAGAGTGCACCTGGAAAGATTGTTTTGACACCTTTCTACAGTCTTGAGCAAATCTGATAACTGAACTCTCAGTGTCTCCACTTTGGCCCCCGCACTTTCATCCTGACTGCCCTTGACAATGCATTCTTCATGTATTCTTCCTCTAAGTTGCAAGGGTAATGGCCTACTAATACTCGAGGTGTGGTTTGCAGCCAGATCTCATATATTTGAGTGTACCCCGGATAATCCAAACTTTCTTTGAAAGTATCCACTCCTAGCTTTGTTGTACTATTCCAAAAATGATCGTATTTTATCTCGCCTAAGGCTTGGTCCTTAAAGTACTCAACATCCTTTAGAAGATCCACTACTGGCGGTACATTCTGTGGCCTACCCAACTGTCTCATACCCTAGAAGGTGTGTATGGTATTGTGCAATTAAGCCCTAACATGGCTTTCACTTGATTGGGTATGCAACGATCAATCACGTTCGGTCTAACTAAGAAAGGCGTATGCTAATGCTCCATCATCCAAAGTTGGAATATCAGGTTACTGCCCTAAAAAAATCTCATCCCCCTTTTCACCTCGGTTAAAGCCTTATATATTTCTGCTAAGATCATGGGTACGATAGTAACCCTGACCTTGTCATTTTGCTTAGCACCCTTGTCCTTTTGATCTTTATAAAATAGAGCCGTTACCACAGATTGCAAACGTGTATTAACACGTCTTTCTTCTTGTGGGAACACTAGAGTCCCTAACAAGGCGAGGGTGAAGACTTCAAGATACTTTCTCTCCCACTTCTACTTAGTCATATAAAATTCATCCCAAAAGCAGTCAAAACCTTCTGAAGACCCGAATCTGGCGAATAAACGATCCAAGGAAATCCATGATTGATTCAGACAACCCAAATACCTGTTGTTACTCTTCAACCCACAACCTTGCAGAAACCTATTGGCCAAGTGGTTCCGATCTCGGATCATTCTTTTATTAATATAAGGCAAATGGAGCAGACCGGATATTTCTGCCAAAGTAGGTGTCATCTCACACTTTCCGAACCTAAACACCAAATTACTAGGATCCTAAAAGGTCAATATAGCATCTATTAGATCTGGCTGGGGCGAGATATGTAGCAGCTCCATAAGATCACCTAATATTTTAATTAACTCTTGCTGGTCAATATAGTTGAACGTACTCCACCACTTGATTAACTTTTTAGGCACCTTGCCAACCATTTGGACTTTAGACTTTGTGGACGGATCCATCCTCTAATGACAAATAATTTGATAAGTGCAAAAGATTCCCAACCCTTGGGACCTTGACGCGGACATATGTCGAAGGGACAGACCACTTTATGACTCTAATTCGCCGAACAATATCACTGAATAAAATCAGCCTACTTGGCTAAGACTTGATAACAACACTAAATTATGAGGAAAAAGACCTAGGCTAACGCTCAGACAAAGGCAAAAATAAATATTACCAGACCCACCGAGGGTTGCCTATGTATCCCGCTCCTAGGGATGGGAATCAGGTATGCATAGTTCATCCAAGTTGGGCAATTAAAACGGACTGAAACTTCACTTAAGAGACGCGATTACAGACGGATGACGAAAAATAAAATATTTTTGGGGTTTTCAATTAGACACTTCACACAAAACTGTCACCAATAATATGAAAGAAAAAATATTTTTTGGTATTTTCATTTTATGAAATGGACACAACTACTAACATTTTTGAAACTTCAAAAGAAAATCTTTTTTGGAATTTATGAATGCATGCTAATTGAGATAAAAGGAAAATCATTTTGATGTTTGAGATTGCGAGTGCGAAATGTAAAAGAAATCTCTTTTTTTTTTTAATTTTGAATTATGAAAAATAAAAAACATAAAGAACTCTAAAGATCAAGAAACTGTTTTTTTTTCTTTTTTTGAGTCACTTTCTTTCTTTTTCCTCTTCTTTATTTCGACTTTTCGCTACCTACACACTTTACTTCTAACACATGTTTTTCCCAAATCAGTCCACCAAATGATCACGTTACCCTCAGAGATGCAACATTTAGCACGTAAGATGCTTTAGAGGTGAGTCTCCTACGAAAGAACAAGTAGGTCCCGCTAGGTCTCAAGATGATGCAGATAAGTATGACCTGAAGGCTGACCTATGCTGGGGTTTAGTAACAAGGCTGTTCAGGGGAGCGTATGGTTGATAGCGGCTTGCTTTAGCTGGCCACCTACTCCATACAACCCAACGGCTCCCCCCTAAAATAAGGGTGACTCAACTATAGATCATGTACACAAGTGTACTACGGAATTGTTGCAGAAAGAATGACTCGAGTTATGCACATGATGCCAGGTATAAAGCGGTAACACATAAAGAAAAATTGTAAACAAAGAACACGAAAATGAAAAACAGTGATAACAATAACATAAACAATAATCACAAATAATGTTTATACACTCTTAATGCCAAACAAAGCCGATACGACTCCAAAAAAAGTTCAAATTCTGAAAGTTCCCCAGTAGAGTCGCCAGAGCTGTCACCCCTTGTTTTCACTCCAAAAAGATTCATTTTAAGTTCGAAAGGGTTTTTTATTATTAGAAGTGACAAAATGAAGATTTTTGTTTTAAAAAGGACTATTTACAATTTTTATTCAGAGTCGCCACTTGACAAAAAATTGATGTGCCAAGTCACCTTTGAAAATCCTTTTCAAAACTGTTTTGACTCTAAAAGACTGATCCGTGAACGAAGATTCCAGCTAAGGAATTCTGTTGACCGAGGAGAAGGTGTTAGGCACCCCTCGATCCCGTGGCTTGACCACGGTCGCTTGGCGGAGTGTATCGATTAATTTGACATTATGAATATATATAAACCACAGAAAATCACACAAAACAATCAATCAAACAAACAAACAAAACAAATCCAAAATCATAATGTCCAATCCGATTATTACAATCCCAAAATATAAAAATGTGAAAATATAAACCTACTCTATTCTATGCTAATTCTAAACTACGCTTCATTGCTTTCTCCACCCGACGTTCCAGGCCTTAATCGTGCGTCATCTTCAAGTACATGGTACTTCGGGGCATTCTCCGAATAAATCAATACAAATCTCTCGGTGCATTCCCCATCCAAATAAATACAATAGATGTCAATGCATAAACCAAAACCATTCCACAAACATTTCATCATTCAACAATCACAAATCCTAAACTTTGCCTACCCAACTTACGTTTTCTTATTACTTTTGACTTATCATGTTACATTTAACAACGTCAAAATCGATTAAGATGATAAATTAAATAAACTAAGTAAAATTGTGAATTAACCGACTTTGATACCACCCTAAATTACGATTTAACCCCAACTCGAGTCCAAGTTCTTTGATTATTCCAGTTCACAACAACCAATTGATGGATATTAACAACCAACCACGATGATCCAAAACATATCAAAATCAACAAAATAAAATCCATACAACATGAATTTACCACACCAAGTATCACACAATTAAAATTAATTGAGAATGGGATAAAGAATGGACCTTATAGTCGCTTTCAAAATCAATGTATTATTCGATTAATTTTGATAGAATCCGCATCCGAAACTTCAAACCGACCTCAACAATGAAACTCTGTAGCCCACTCAATATTGGGAATAGCAACTCGAATAGAGACACAGTAATACAAAACTGACTGCAACCATACGACTGAGACTAAACAGTATGCGAATTCCCCCAAACCAATGCCAAATAAAGGGCCAAGAACAGAGGAACCAATCGAACAAAACAAAATCAGTACACCAAAAACTATTGTGAAATTGATTCAAAACAGAGATGAACAAATCAATGTTGGTTCAATCAACAGCGGGAAACTCAAAGCTAACAATGGATTTTGGCCCCTCTACCTTTAATACTTTTTGAATAGATTTACCTAGAAATCAAGGAAAAATAACAAGTTTCCAATGATTATAAGATTGATTCAGCTGAAACTGACAACGACGATTGGTTTCGGAGCTGAAGTCGCCGAAAAAACAAAGCTCGAATAGAGTTGTTTCTTGCCGTTGGTCCTACTTCTTCATTGGAGCTCTTCAAACACCACCTATTCATCATTTTCTTCTTATTGTGGGCTCGTATGGGTATGTTTTCCGGTGAGGGAGTACATTTGACGGTGAACTGAATATGTGTGTGCAATCGAGTGTGTGTTTGGTGCCAGGAAGAAGAAAGAAAGAACAAGATAAAAATAGTCTCCCCCCTTTTTCTAGAAATTTCTATGTGTATATATGCTTTTTTTCCTAGTCCCAGGAATCGGCCAAGAAATTTCCCTTTTATTTTTTTTTCTTTTTCCTTATTATTTCTTTGTGGTCAAGAAATGTGAGGGAGGAGGGTCACGTGGGTGAGGGGTTGGGTAGTTGGTGAGGTGTAAGTTTTTTAATTGGAGTGGTAGGGGTTAGGTGTCCATTTTTGATTGGTTGGGTTCTTGGAATTATTAAGATAGGACAAAATTAGTTAGGTTTGTTAAATGGGATTAAAATAAATAAATAAATAAATGAGTGAAAAGATGAGGTGGTTATTTATTTTCTTGGGAAAAAATTACTACGCGTATAGGGTACGTAGTAAAACGGGGTAAACGCTAAAATTTGTGAAGGGACGAAATTACGTGTCTACAACAGGGATCATATGGATGTTAATTGCTTCACTTTCCAACTATAGAGGCAACACAATGTATATGGCTTCTTAAAATTCAATTTTCTTGTGATTGATTCTACTTTGCAGAACTATTTTTTCCCTTAAGAAGTACTTTTAGTAATATTTATGTGTAATTCAAGTTATTAGTTTTACTTAAGATCTCCATCAATAATAATTCACCATTAAGTCTTTAATAATTCACCATCAATAATAATTCACCATTAAATCAATTTTTTGGAACAAGTGCACCGGTTAAAAGTTTTTTATGTTTCAATTAATATTGAAACAAATGCATTTTGAGTTACAAAGAAAATGAATGTGAAATTACAATTGAAACAAATGCATCTTGAGTTACAAATGCATTCACAATTGTAAATTCATTTAGGTTTTAGGTTCTTGAAACTTGAAAGAAAGACAATTTTTATTTAGGAACCTATTAACTATTGCTTAATTAATACTTTTTACTTGCATGAAAATTTTACCCTATAAATAGTGTTTCTTTTATTTGGAAAAGACAAGCACTCAAAACTACTTTTCCCTTGAAAAATACTTGAGAGACATTGATCAAATGGTGAAATCATCAATTCAAGTATAGAAAAGCAACATTCTTGAATGTTACTTGTTTTGTGGCTTAGTTGAATTCCAAAGATAGAGTTGTCACTAGTTCTTTCATTTGCTCTTGGGAGAGACTCCAACTATCTTCAAGAAGCGTATTATCGTGCCTCTAACCCAAGCAAGTTTTATTTTGAATTTCTTGTACAATTATCATTATTGTTCTAATAATTTGAAGATAGTTGTCTCTATGGCTTCTGCATCAATTTCAAATAGTAATCCATCTTTGCCTAATCCTGATTTTGAAATATTTGATGGCAAAGACTTTTCTAGATGGTGTGGAAAGATGGAATTCCTTTTAAGATGATTAAAGTTGGCATATGTTCTTGAAGAACCTTGTCCTAATGCTCCTGGTTCTGAGGTTGCATCTGACGAGGATACTTTGATTAAAGAACAAATTGCCAAATGGCAATATAATGATTATTTATTCAAGAATTATATTCTTGGAGGAATGTCTAACAAATATTATGATCAATATTATGTTAAATGCAAATATACTAAAGAGATATGGGACACTCTTCAAGCTATTTATTTAGCAGAAGAGGTGAGTTCTAAGAAATTTCTCGTTTCAAATTATATGGAGTTCAAAATGGTTGATGACCAGTCAATCACTGAACAAGTACAATAATTCCAAATTATAGCTAATAAAATTGCTATATCTGGAATTGCTCTTGATGAAAAATTTCATATTGGTGCTATTGTATCAAAACTTCCTCCATCTTGGAAAGAGTACTGAAGCAAACTCTTACACAAAAAGGAAGATTTGAAACTTGAACAATTGTTGCAACACTTGCAAATTAAACAAGAGATATGATGGCGCGATAATAATAGTTTGAAGGAACCTGTCATGAAAGCTCATATGGTTGAAGAAAAATCAAACAAGAAGGAACCAGAAAATATGAATTTTCAAAGGCAAAGAAGACTATAAATTTCAAGCATAATGGTGCCAATTTTAAATCTGGTGAATGCTATCATTATCACAAAGTTGGTCACTATGCGCGTGATTGTAGAATTCTCAAAGAAGAAAAGAAGAAAGAAAAAATAAATAAAAATAAAAAAGACAATCTTATGGAAATGGTCACAGAAGCATTTGTAGCGGAAGATCAAGTGGAATGGTGGATAGATACCGGCGTAACTCGTCACATATCAGGTAACCAAAATTCTTTCAAGACTTATGAATTAGTGGGGGACGGTAAAATTATATATATGGAAAAATCCTCCTCTACTAAAGTTGTGGGAAAAGGAACTGTTGAACTGAAGTTTACTTCCAGAAAGATAGTTACATTGATGGACGTACTGCATGTTCCTAATAGTCGAAAGAACTTGGTGTCAGGTATGCTTCTTTCGAAGCATGGTTTTAAAATGATTTTTAAGGCAGATAAGTTTATTTTATCTAAAAATGACATATTTGTTGGAAAAGATTATGTTGCAAATGGAATGTTTAAACTCAATATTGAAAATGAAAATATTTTTGCTTATCTTGTATAGTCTCTGTACTTATAGTGTGAACTTCTGGGATATGTGAATTTTAGATCCATTCAACTTATGGTGATTAATGGATTAATCAAATATTGTGAAAAGAATCATACTACTAAGTGTCTTACTTGTAGTAAATGCAAGATTACAAAGAAGCCCTTTAAGACAGTTGAAAGGACTTCCACACTTTTACAATTAATCCACACTGATATTTGTGAGATGGATTATTTGTCACGTCATGGAAAGAGGTATTGTATCACTTTTATTAATTACTACTCAAGATATACTTATGTCTTTCCATTGAAAACAAAAGATGAAACATTTGAGACTTTCAAAACATATAAAGCAGAAGTTGAAAATAAATTGAGTGTGAAAATTAAGTCAATTAGGTCTGATAGAGGTGGAGAGTACTTAAAGTTAGATTTTATTTATTTTTGTGAGAGAGAAGGCATTGAAAAACAATTGACCATGTCCTATACACCACAACAAAATTGTGTAGCAGAAAGAAAAAATAGGACTTTCATAGAAATGGTTAATTCTATACTTTATGGATCTGGTATATATGAAAATTTGTGGACTGGAGCCTTGCTTTCAGCATGTCATATTTTGAATAGAATTACTTCCAGAAATCATGATGCATCTCCATATGAACTTTGGAATAATTGAAAACCAAATATAAATTATTTTAAAGTATGGGGTTGCTTGGCTCATGTTCGATTACCAAATCAATATTTAACCAAGATTAGATATAGAAGATTAGATTGTGTGTTTATTGGTTATTCACAAACCAGTAAGGCTTAAAGATTTTTAAATCTTGAGACCCCAAGTCCTCACACAATTATTGAATCTTTACATGCTAACTTTTTTTAGCATATATATCCTAAGAAAAAAAAGATTCTTTTGAACAAGATTCAAGTTATTCTATTTCTCCTCTTAAAAGGAAAATAGTTGAGCCATTGGAAGAAACTCAACCAAGACGTAGTTCAAGATCAGCTAAATCAAAAGACTTTGGACCTAATTTTTAAGCTTATTTGGTTAAAAAGGATCCTAAAATTTATGTTGAATCTATGTCTTCACATGATGCTCCATTTTGGCATAAATCCATTAATGATGAAATGCATTCTATATTATCTAATAATACATGGATATTGTCTGATCTTTCTCCTGGATGTAAACCAATTGGTTGCCGATGGATTTTTAGGAAGAAAATAAAATCTGATGGTACTTTAGATAAGTACAAAGCCCATTTGGTAGCTAAAGACTTTACTCAATAAAAAGATATTGATTATTTTGATACTTTTTCACCTGTAGCTTGGATGACCTCTATTCATCTCTTGATTGCTCTAGCAGCAACTCATGGTCTTGTGATTCATCAGATGGATATGAAAACTGCATTCCTGAATGGAGATCTAGATGAAGAAGACTACATGAAACAACCAGAAGGATTTGTCAATCCTAATCAAGAATGTATAGTTTGTAAACTTCTTAAATCTTTTTATGGATTAAAACAAGCTCCAAAATAATGGCATGATAACTTTAGAAAAGTTATGATTTCTAATGTCTACTTAATCAATGGTGGAGATATCTACATATTCAGTAAATTTCAAGAAAATTCTGGTGTTATAATATGTCGCTATGTAGATCACATGTTGATCTTTGGAACTGATATCGAAAGAGTCAAAGAAACAAAATATTTTCTTGCTTCTCAGTTTGAAATAAAAGATCTTGGAGAAGATGATATAATTTTAGGCATTAAAATTGTAAGATCAGCAAGTGGTTTGACTCTTACTCAATCAAGTTATATTGAGAAGGTTCTAAAGAGGTTTGGTCATGTTGACAAAAAGCATGCTCCTACACCATTTGATCCTAGCATCAAACTAGTACAAAACTCTAGTGATATTCTTAATCAATTAACATATTCTCAGATTGTTGGGAGTCTTATGTATGTCATGCATTGTACCAGGCCAGATATTAGTTATGCAGTAGAAACTTTGAACAAGTTTACTGGTAGCCCTGAAGTTAAGCATTGGAAAGTTAATTTGTGTTTTAAGGTATTTGAAGGGTACAATTAATGTTGGCCTACATTATTCTACCTTTCCAATAGTTTTTGAAGGCTATTGTGATGCTACTTGGAATTCTGATCCGAATGAATCTAAATCTATTACTGCTTGGATTTTCATTTTTGTTGGAGCAGCAATATCTTGGAGATCAAAGAAGCAGACATGTATTACTCACTCAACCATGGAGTCAGAATTTATCGCTATGTCTTCTGCTAGAGAAGAAACTGATTGGCTGCAGAGTATGCTAATAGATATTCCATTATGGGGTATGCTAATACCACCTTTGACTCTATATTATGATAATAAAGCTGCTATATTTTGGGCTTCAAGTGATTATTATAATGGCAAGTCAAGACAACTTCATCTCAAACATAATCATGTGAGAATATTAGTGGAGGATGGCATAATATCACTTCAATATGTGAAGTCCAAACTCAATTTAGCAGATACTTTGTCTAAAGGGTTAGGCAAGAAATTGGTGGTACAAACTTGTAATGGGATGGGAATAAAGCCTATTATAGGTTGATTGTACTTTATGGTAACCCTACCTAATGATGTAATCTTAGGTTCAAAGGGAAAAACAAGTAAAGTTACAATTGTGAAGCACATCAATAAAATTTCCTTTTTTCCTAGAGAGTGAGTAGATGTGCATAAGTTGAGATTTTTTTCTCTTGATAAATTTATAAGACCGATATCGGTTGGAGTAAATAAT
The DNA here is from genome assembly GCF_002878395.1 of Capsicum annuum. NCBI lineage: Eukaryota > Viridiplantae > Streptophyta > Magnoliopsida > Solanales > Solanaceae > Capsicum > Capsicum annuum. The sequence goes on along the minus strand of NC_061120.1, from coordinate 31,260,481 downwards.
AACACTCTTGATAGATTTGACAGTATTCATACAAAAGAAAAGAATGAGATTATATTCTCTTATTAAGTCTATACACCAATTTTGGTTGGAGTGTGTAGGAACACTCTTAATAGATCCACTGATACTTTATTGTAAAGGAGGATGAGATTAATTTCTCTTAATGAAATTCATAGACTACTTAGTCGGAGTATGCAAAGTTACTCTTGATGAATTCACCGCACTAAGTGCAAAGTGGAGGCCGCTTCAATAAGATTTTAACAGGGAAATCTTAAAGCACTTAGCTAAAGGATTCGGGACACATGGCCATAAGGTGTCAAAGGATTTTGATTTTCACCGGAACATAGCAATATGAGTGGAGTATTTTTCTACTTCATTCAATGAACCACTTAGTTCAAGATTTGTTCACTAAGTAGTCAATGATTTAGAAAGTCTTCACTAGATAATGGTTCAAGTCCAAAAGACACCATTATTGATGCATGTTGCTAGATTAATGTCTCAAAAAAATTTTGTTTCTTAAAGATAAAATTTCTTGAAACAAGTGGGGGATTATTATTACAGAAGTTTATGTTTCAATTAATTTTTTGGAACATGTGCATCGGTTAAAAATGTTTTATGTTTCAATTAATATTGAAACAAATGAATTTTGAGTTACAAAGAAAGTGAATATGAAATTACAATTGAAACAAATGCATCTTGAGTTACAAATGCATTAACAATTGTAATTCATTTACATTTTAGGTTCTTGAAACTTAAAAGAAAGACAATTTTTGTTTATGAACCTATTAGCTATTGCTTAATTAATACTTTTCACTTGCATGAAAATTTTATCCTATAAATAGTATTTCTTTTGTTTGGAAAAGACAAGCACTCAAAACTACTTTCCCCTTCAAAAACCCTTGAGAGACATTGATCAAATGGTGAAATCATAAATTCAATAATAGAAGAGAAACATTCTTGAATGCTACTTGTTTTGTGGCTTAGTTGAATCCCGAAGATAGAGTTGTCACTAGTTCTTCCGTTTGCTCGTGGGAGAGACTCCAACTATCTTCAAGAAGCGTATTATCGTGCCTCTAAGCCAAGACAGTTTTATTTTGAATTTATTGTACAATTATCATTATTGTTCTAACATAAACAATACATTTACAGGGATATATGTTATTGCAGTGCCATTGTACAAACACTGGCAGCAATAGTAGTTGCCCCTGTGGAACTAGTATTTACAACCTGATAACTAGTAGTAGTAATAGTAGTATACAATGTCTCAATGGTAGTAGGCATTCTAGCTATCCGACGTGATAATTCTACATTTTTTCAGCCCGCAAAATATTCAAAGTGGATGATGGAGGATTCCATATCAACATAGTACTATTAATATTAGATATATTTATTCTAGCCAGTGCATCCGCCATCTTATTATGTTCCTGTTCCCTGTAAGCACAAATCTAAAATGTAAAGAAATCTTTATGAACCTTTAAGGTATATGCATCTGATAAAATAAAAAGTTAATATAATGTCAAAGGAAAATGCAATGTACATACAACTATGCATTAAAAATTGTCCCAAAAACATTAGACAACTTTTGTTGGTAAGCTAACTAGCTTATCCTATTTTATAATTAGGGAAAAAAATTAATTAGTTTATTCTCTAGAAGTTTGAAGAAATCAAAACAGTTGTTAACATAATGACCTGACATAGATTTTTTTAAATCTTTTACGTGGCATATAATAAGTGGACACCTTTTGAATTAAATTATTAAAAGTAAATTAAATATTCACAAAATTATTTGTTCTGACATTTTAAGATTAGTTTCTTAGTTATTTAATTTATACAGTAGTTGTCCTGAGAAAATATTTTCTATTGTACAAGAATCTTATGAGAGGGGAAAAAAAGGCAAAGTAGAAATTGAGTTACAATAATTATAAATCTATATACTTTTGTCTGGTAAAGTTTAACATAATACTTTGTGCTGCTAAAATATTTGGCAAATAAAAATGTGCAGGCAAAGTTAAATTGGGACAAATTTGAGTTGTTTATATTGTCCATAGTCTGATCAATATTTAATATTATGTGCACCAATAACTCTAATTCTTATTTTTGTTTCATTCATGTTATAACAAATAATGTGTGCATGCCTCAATTATTTCACTAGATATATCTAGATTCTCACAGTCTGATCAATATTTAATATTATGACCACAAATATATTATGTCGTAGGATCTATTGTGTTATCAGTCTCAAAATCTATTAGGCACGTCTTCTTCCTTACCAGTTGTGGCCCCTGAGGCAGCTACCCACTTTTTGCCATATGTTAAGGCTGAGGGACGAGAGACTAGGTAAATATTAACAATATATAGTTATAAATTTTTGACGATACTTATTAAACGTAGATACCAATTTTATTAGTCATCAGATACCCTCTCTGAGTCTTTTTTTAAACCCCTAACACATATATAAGTCAGCGGTGCCTAGTACTTCTTAGTCGGTCACTAATCACCACGTTGATGTGCAGGTCAATAATTACAACAATAAAGATAAAATTACTTATCATATTTATAATTACTTAACATTTGTTCTTCATTTATTTTTTTAGATTCCTGATACAGCACATTCTATTATACCAGATGCATCTCATGCATCAATTGACGTTACAAAGGAGACATAGGTTATTATTACATCATCTCATACACTAACAAATATTAGCAAATTATTTATTATAATTTACTTCACATCATGTAATTATGTCTAACTATTTTTACAAGTTCCAACATATAAGAACAATCATAAAAAAAGTATTGTGCTAATTCGGTTGTTTCTATTACGAGAAAGCATCACGATGATGGAGACAATGCCGCTCATGGAAGGCTTAGCCATATACGTCGATACAACATACGGCTTGTGGCACATAGTTATGTTATTCATTTAATTATGAAATTAATTATTTATTGTAAAATACTTCCTTGTAAATGTACCATCTTTGTAAAAATATTTTTGTGAATACACTAATCTTTTAAATTTTATTTTGTAAATAAGAAAAGTATGAAATCACGTGGTGTAACTAGAGGTCAAAACATAAACTTAACTAATTAGTCTAAGTTTATTACATAAACTTAATTAAATATTGTGAATTTAATACATAAAATTTGGAAAAATATAAATACAAAGGCATTTCATACATAAAAATATGAAAAAAAAAAACTCCATAATTAATGTGATGTACATTTATATACTGCTTATTACATATTACACACACCTACAATCTACATAGCGCACATAATATATGAGATTTTTAGTTTGTATCTCTATTTTGATTGACTGGCATTTTTGATTGACAACTCAACTTTGTATGACACATTTTGAACCTACAAGCTACGTAGCGTACATAATATATGTTCTTTCTACTTTGTATGTCTGTTTTGACTAACATCTTTGATTGATGTCTCAACTTTGTCTAATAAATTCTGCACCTATAAGCTACATAGTGCATATAAGATATGTATTTTATACTTTGTACTTCTTTTTTCACTGACTAACATCTTTGATTGATAACTAAACTTTGTACAATACATTCTGCACCTTCAAGCTACATAGCACATATAATATATGTGCTTTCTACTTTTTATGTTTGTTTTATACTCATAATAATTAGTGTGAACTTCTTACCTTTTTCTTTTTATTATAAATAACACATTGCAAATATGAAAAAAAATATTTTATTTTACAACAATGAATTTAAAAGCTTCAATGAAAAGCTAGTTTGATATTAAAAAAAAAAAAACAGGAGGGGATTTCAAAGAATACTACAAAAGTATTTGAATGGGACACCTATTTATACCAAAAAAATGATATGATCGTATTAGTTCGCTAGAAAAAAACTATTTCTATTTATCATGATTTAGAAATTATTGGACACATTATTGTCGGAGAAGTAACTCCTCTAAAATTGAAGATTTTATTATTTGGGGTGAAATACTTCAGTAGTCTAAGCTATATTCTAAAAGGTATGATTATGAGATTTTATGTCGATGACATGATTTGATCGTTTCACATGTAAATTTTGTGACTTTTCAAACATGTAAGTTAAGAGATGAAGCACAAGTTATTGAACACTTGAATAAGAAAATAATAGAAATAAAAAGAAAATATTGGAGCTCTTTCATATATTAAACGATCTGAACTATCAAAGAGCAGATGAAGAGGAGCACTAGAAGCTACTTGAAGATCAGAGAGTACATAGAGATTCTACCTATCCGATATACCCAATAGCTAACGAATGGATAGGTCTTAAAAACATTTATCCCAAATATTAAATTTTGGAGTGCTTTCTTGTTGAATGAATTAACTGTATTTAGTTAGACCAACAAAACAAACTGGTTCAAACTAGGGTCTAGATTGTAGAGATAAAAAAAAATCGATGTAGTTCCTGAAAATGACGAAGAAGATATATAATATTTATATTGTATATTTTGTTGTACTATGATGTGTCTCCCAATAAATGCTTACATCATTTATTAATATGAAACTACGTAAAACAAATCATAATAATTCATACAATTATCATCATCTCCTAGAAGTACTATCACCACCGAAGGTATTTTCTGCTCAATATGCATTAGCATTACACTCTCTCGATGGACAATTGAGCTTATCATGTAAGAATTATTTGCAAGTAGAACATTTTTGAGAAATGCTACTTTTTAAAACATTTATTTTATTGGGAATACGTGTATTTGAACTGACCTTTATTTTTGCATAAAAAAATATTATTTGTAATCATGAAAAACGGGCTTTCTGGCCAATAGTCCTTGTCTCCAAATGGATTCAACTGTCCTGAGTAAGCCCATTTGTAGCACAACTCATAGAGTTTTGATGCAATATAATCCCACACATAATTGCTAACATACTCAAACACCCTAATTTCATCAGAACATGAAAAGTGATTTAATTGTTGTTTATCGCACGTACATGTTCTTTGCGTCTCATTAACAATTTGCTTACTACTATCCTTTTTCATGGTGGGATTTGAATGTCTTGACTTTAAATTCATTATATATCACAAAATAATTTTAGATAGTGTCCATCGATGTTTTTTTTCTTGCAATCGTCAATTATTTTGAAAGAATTTGACATTCATTTTTTTTTCTAACCAGTAGTTATTTTTTGCATATTTTGATCTCTAAACAAAACGATTCACAGCTATATTATAGGACATTTTTTGACAATTGGAGTCACTGACATCACCCTAGCGAACTTCAACAAGCCATTGAATAACTCAGAGCTATTTATTACGAGTATGTTCCAACTCGTGCCGTCATCTTTGTGCAAGGTCCATTTTTTCAAGTCGATACTCATCAACCAGTCATACCCTGACAAATGTGTCTCTTTTTATCAAATCCATTCCTAATAAGTTTTTTTTCTCCTGGTAGCAGTTGCAGCTACGCATAGTAGATTTTTCAGTCGGACACTTTTGAACGCTTTCTGATAATTCGTCTTCAAGTGCCTTAAATAGTAGCGGTGATAAGAAAATGGTGCTTGCCAATTACGCTCTATGAAGATACTTTCAAGAATGCTATAATACCTATCAAATATTAGGGTAATACCTTGACAACCACACACAACTTGTTGATGAAAATAGAGTAAAAACTTGGTCCATGTATCAAGGCTCTCATTCGTTGCTATAGAAAAAGACAATGGAAATATGGATCCATTACCATCCATACCTATCGCATTTTAAAATTTTGATATCATACTTACCATATACGTGTGTTTCGTCTATTGATATCATCGTCCGACAATAACGAAATCGTTGACATATGGCTTAAACGTCCAAACAACATAACTAAAATATATTCATCAACTCTATCACTTCATTCGAATCTCCATTCATCAATGAATCCTAGATTGAAATATTTCATAGCATCCATAAACCTTGGAAATTCACAAAAAGAGCCCTCTCTATTTCCATAGACTAGTTTGAAGACACACTTTTGTTTAAGATACACCTTCCGACGACGTATTATTTTGTGGTAATTATTAAGAACGGATGTTAGGCAATCTTTGATAGGATAACTGTGAACAATTAGGCATAAAAATTATAAACGAAAAAAGTTACTCCCTCCATTTCAAAAAAAATGACCTACTTTCCTTTTTAATCCGTTTAAAAAATAATGACCCCTTTCCCTTTTTAGCAACTTTTTAATTTCAACTTTCCATATGGCATATTTAAGACCACAAGATTGAAGGGCATTTTGGTACATTTTACATATCTTTACTTTAACACCACAAGATTCAAAAGTCTCTTTTATATTCTTAAACTCTGTGTCAGGTCAAATTAGGTCATTCTTTTTTAAACGAAGAGAGTATTTATTTGTCTAGTTAGATAAATCTGAAAATAGTACTTTGGTGTCTTTTTAATATACGGCACAAGAATAGTTGCATTCATATTTATATTTGAATTGAAGTGACCTTCGCGACAGTCACCCATATTACAAGTGTGCTTCCTGATGTATTTTTTAATTTTTCATAAGTTATTACTATTATACTTAGTAGTACAAAGGTTGAATGAACATCATTAATCTGCACGCTTGCAACAAATTCTCTAGACTTCCTTTACCAACTTAACAACAAAGAACTCCCTTTCTTCTTTAATATGATAGAGCCTAACCGCTCTTTGTTGGTCTTTTTTTATTTGAACAACATCTTACTATTAAGATAAAAATTACCACTTAGAAAGTCTGTCGATCCACACCACACATCTGTAGATTTAAAATCATTTTCGTGTATATCCCATAAACATATCTGGTATTTCCTAAAAATGATCAAGAAATGAAATTTCATTAAAATGAAAATGAGGCTTGTTGATTAGTAGTGACATAAATGCTGATTGTGGAATTGATTCTTGTTGAGGATAAGGACTCATGGACATGCCGCTTTGTTCAGAATTGGACTTCATATCATCATCACTCGATGATAAGTCATAGGGGCATTAAACTCCCTTAGCATTATTAGGCTCACTATTATCACCCTGTGATAATTTGCCATAAGTTGGTTGGTCACCATTTTCAGTAATCTGGGACAACATGCTCACCTCACGTGACATTATCCCTACATTACAAATTTTAGAATAATTTTAGTACATTCTAAAATCATAAATAATAAATACATGAAATTAACCAACATAACTTAATATCAACTATGTTTTAGACCCATCGATAATAGAAGACAACATTCAAACTCAATGAAAGAGAAATATTTATGTATGTTCCAGCGTTTTCCATCCATTCAAGTTGCGATAACTGACAATAATTATAATAATTTTCAAAAAGTTCATCATTATTCATCTCGTACAGAGTTAATCCCCTATATAAAATATAATATATGACATAAGAAAGAGATACAAATCATTGAAAATATATATATTAATAATAATAACACAAATTAAGAGACATTACCAGTCACTTTAATTCAAAGTTTCGTTCAAATTAGGTATTAAGGATTGTGTTGCCATATTATCCAATATGATGTATTGGAGTACACTCATGTTAGAAAATGTCATGACACAAATATGGACCTAGTCATGACGAATATCTCAATCCCACCATGCGCCGGTTACAACTTCCTTAGCCTGAGCTCAAAAGTACAATAAAAATAAACAGCGGAAGATAACCAAACAGTAATAAGAAAGATAGATAAGTCAAATGAAATCCACCAGTCTAAACAAAATGACCAATCATCCCAACACTTTTCCAAACAATCCTTTAAAACCATAATATCAAACTAAGTCTGGAAATGCCCTAGACTATGACCAAAAAGAATCCAAAAAGTTACTAAGAAATAAAGAAAATAAGTGAAATTATCGGGCCTTCCGAGACGGAGGTTCACCACTTCACAACTAATCAATAGGAATACCATATCACCTAACATTACACAGGAGCAACAGTAAAGCCCTCAGACCCTACATCATAAAACGATGCAGCATCTAGGGACGGTTAGGGAAGCGAGCACTGGCATGTAACTCGAAGTTCCAAAATAGCCTCGAATCCCTTTTGAAAATTCTAAAGATTTTACAAAACCCTTTTAACACCATTAAACATAATTCAAGTCAAAAATTGATATTTCACATGTGGGAGTGACAAAATAAAATGATCAAAAATTTTCACAGGGTCTCACATTACCCCCCCCCCCCCCCAGGATCATTCATCCCTGAATGAGAAGTTAGAATATTTTTAGCATGATAGCAAGAATATGTCAGAATCAAATGACAAATTTGAAATGCAACAGGGGAGAAAAGAACTCATACCTTAAGCACTTTTATCCAACTTGGGGAACAAGATCGGGTACTTGGCTTTCATATTTTCTTCAACCTCCCATATAGCCTCTTTCACCTTATGGTTTCTCCAAAGAACTTTCACCGAAGCTACATCATTTGTACTCGATTTACAAACTTTACTATCAAATACCTTCACTGGGACCTCCTCATAAGACAATGAATCCAAAACACCCACATCCTCAATAGGCACTATTAAAGAAGGATCACCCACTCACTTTTTCAATATAGATGCATGGAAAACTTTGTGAATGAAAGCCAAACTCACTGGTGAATCTAACTCATATGTGACATTCCTAATCCTTCTTAAAATTTGGTACGAATAAACATAACGAAGGTGAAGCTTCATCTTATTCACAAATCTCATGACTCCTTTCATATGAGACACCTTCAAGAACACCCAATTACTTACCTCAAGCGCCAACTTCATTCGCCTCACATCCGCATAAGATTTTTGGTGACTTTGGGCAGTATTAAGTCTTTCACTAATCACCTTTACCTTCTCCATGGATTGGTGAACCAAGTCAGGACCAAACAACCTTGTCTTATCTACCTCAACCCACCCAATAGGAGACCTACACCTCTTACCATAAATAGCCTCAAAAAGAGCCATTTGAATGCTAGAATGATAAATGTTATTATAAGTGCACTCAATAAGAGGTTAATGTTCAATCCAACCACCTTTAAATTCAATCACATGGGACCTTAACATATCCTCCAAAGTGTATATTTGTTCCACCTGTCTATCCGTTTAAGGGTGGAAAGCGGTGCTAAGGTTTACCTGAGTACCCTAAACCTTTCTGAAATGCACACCAAAAATGAGAAGAAAACTGCATACATCGGTCTGAAATAATGGAACTGACACCCCATGTAACTTAACTATCTCCTAAATGAACAACTTAATAGAATCCTCTCCTGAGTTGTTAGTCCGCACAGGCAAAAAGTGAACAGACTCAGTCATTCTATCCATAAAGACCCAAATAGAACTATAATGATTGCAAGATCACAAAAGACCTGTAACAATATCCATATTAATCATCTTCCACTTCCACATAGGCAATTCTATCTCTTGAGATATACCACCAGAACTCAAATGCTAAACCTTGAATTACTGACAAACCATACACTTAGCCATAAAGTTAGCTATATCTCTCTTCATAATATTCCACCAGTAGATTTTCTTCAAGTCATGATACATCTTAGTCGAACTTGGATAAGTTGTATATCTAGATTATTTCCTGCAGCTCATCAACATTAAGCACACACAACCTTTCTTGATACCTCAAGATGCCATCTCCCCTAATCTCAAAATCCATAAACTTTTGCTGACCCACATCATCCCTAATCTGCATAAGTATGGCATCCAAAACCTGTTTCTCTTTTACCTCAGTACTAAGAGATGATTTAACCACCTCTTGAACAATCACACCTCTATCCTCAGAGTCTAAAAGATGAACTCCCAAATTATCCAACTTGTGAATATCCTTCACCAACCCTCTATTCTTCTCATCAACATGAAATAGGCTTCCCATAGACAATCGGCTAAGAGCATCAGCAACAAAATTACCTTTACCTAGATGGTAGTGAAAACTCATGTCATAATCCTTAAGTAATTCAAGTCATCCCCTCTTCCTAATATTCAATTCCTTCAAGGTAAAAATTACTACAAGTTCTTATGGTCTGAATAAATATCCACATGCACTCCTTATAGATAATGGCTTCAAATTTTTAATGTAAAGACTGTAATCGTAAACTCTAGATCGTGAGTCGGGTAATTCCTATCATGGACCTTAATTTGCTTAGAACCATAGGATACAACCTTACCATGCAACATCAAAATGCAACCCTGTCCTACCCGAGATGAATCACAATACAAAAAAATCCATCAGTGCCCTTACATAGGATCAAAACTAGTGCAGAAGTCAACTTATCCTTCAACTTTTCAAAACTACCTTTACAAGCATCGGACCATAAAAACTTAACCTTTTTCTAAGTTAACTTCATCATCAAGGTAGTAATAGATGAGAAACTTTCCACAAGCCTCCTATAATACCCAGCCCAGACCAAGAAGCTCTTAATGTAGGTTGGAGTCGTAGGTCTAGGCCTCTTCTAAACTGCCTTATCTTCTTATGGATCCATCTTGATCCCTTCACTAGAAACATGTCAAGGCCCAAACCTGGGCCTATTTGTGATGGGTATATCAAGCTCACCATGGACCGGAGACTACCCCTTATCCTAACCTCAAGAGCATAATTATAATAACAATAAAGTAGAAGCTAATAAAAATAGCAATAAAAGATAAATATATCAAATGAAAGCTCTATTAATCCAAAATCAACAATTGAAGTCACACTTGTCCATGAAAGCCTATAAAACAATAATACCAAACTAGGTTAGTACATGCCCCCAACCATGACAAGGGTAGTCACAATTCCCAAAATATTTGAAAAGAAACCAAAGAAAATAGAAGGGCTTTCTGAAAGATGAAGGATCACCACTTCACAATAAATTAATCGACGTACCAACTACCTCACACTGCACAGGAGTAAATAAAAACCCTTCAGAACCTAAATCATGAAATAATTTAGCATCTAAGGACAGTCAATGGGATAAACACTGGCACGTAACTTAAAAAAAGTGATAAAATAATTCCATGTCCAAAATCAGTCAAAACCACATGCATACATCCATATATACATATATAAGATACCAAGATAGGGTAAATGGTCATGAACATGAGATTTTAAAACCATTAACCTAGACTGTATAGCTTTCTCTGACCTAAGGTCACCCACGAACTATATGGGTTCAGTTTTCCTTACTGAAAGATCCCCAACATGTGTTAGCTGCATGAACAGAGGAAATCCGAAGGAGGGCTAAAGACACCAAGGCACTAACCATCCAAAAAATAAAATGTGTAAACCAAGCACATGATCATATAGACCCTACACGGCAAACATGGTTTTCAAGATTGGTCCCTCCGGGACCTCCACCTTCTTGGTGAGCTAAAAAACCCCCCTTTAAGCCTAAATTAAAAAAAATTTTCTCATAATACCAACCATAAACCAAGGTGTCTCGTATTTAGTATCGTTATACCAATTATTCTTGCAAGCCAGTTTCCATTATACTATAACCAATTCATTAACCATTAGACACCTAAGTTCTATTTTAATCCAAAACCATGGCCACCAAGGTCTTTCAAAACCATTTTATCATTTTAGCCTTAAGTGCAATGCAATAGTTAAAAGGGACAAGTAAAATCATGCAATATATCTATATTCAAAACCAATTCCTATTGAGATGTCCTAATTATTTTATTATCCTCCCAAGTAGGATACAATATCATAAGTCCCACATCGGCAACTACGGTTTCCAGCGATGAGCTCTTATACTCAAACGCCTTCTTCGGGTAACAAACTAGCTCTCTTAAGCCCAACTTTTGGTTTTTTAAAACAAACATGCTTCATACTATCAAAACATTTAATACTTATCTTGTTAAGGGCTTATAATCATCGGGTATCATCATACCCTGACTTGCAAGTCAATTAAATCACACCACATCATATCTGCAACTCTTTTTCACTTATTATTATATTAATGACCAACCATAGTGGTAAACATCAGGTGAAAGAGATTTATTTAATAGATTTTATTCAAATTCCATCAAAATTCTCTACTCTTATTTGTACAATCAATAGGTGGTCATTTATGCTTACATCATTCAAGACCCTTAGAAGTTGTTAATTTCGACAAAATAAATGTTTCCATTCAAAACCACTCCCTCCTCAACATATCATAAACCATATCATTTTATGATCATCAGTAAAGCTTTCACCATTTAGTTTTCTTTCATGAAATCCATACCTTTACACAAACCACAATACTTGAAATCAAAGATATCATAAAGGAGTGGGAGTTTTTATCAATCATGTTCTTAATCAACTCTTCATTGTGAATGAAAACATACATATTTAGTTACAAATCATATTTCATGAAAAATGGTTCAAGACAACATATAATTTCATCAAAAAAAATTCCATGATAAATACTTTTCACAATAATATACAAACCCTTATTTATAAACACGATTGGGGATTTTTAAACTTGATAAAATAGTAAAACTTATGCCCATGGTGTTTAGAGTAGTCCCACATACCTTAGGTTGTTTAATTTGAAAAATGAAACCTTAATCTTGAAACCTTTCTGGAGAATCTTGAATTGAAAGGCTTGAATTCTTGATCTTGAATGAAAACCCTAATTGTTTTTGTTACTGAGAGTAGAGAGGATTGAGATGTGTTTAAAACTGATAAAAGATGGATTATATGATTAGGGTATGATTTAAATTCATGGGGAAGGAGTTTGGGATGTAAAAGTACCAAAATATCCCTTAAAAATGATACTTTAATGTTGTTCGATCCTTACTGACGGCCTAGGTAACAGACCATCACTCCCGTGACCGGTTTCACTTAAAACATTACAAAAAATCCAATTTTCGAGCTTGCTGTTTCAAGTTGATGGCCTAACTTGACGGGCTGTGACTGGCTTGACGGGCCGTCAGTCTGGCCGTCGCAAATTGGCAGACTGATACCTCTCTGTATAATGGGTATAACCTTTTACTCCAATATTGGATTAAGTCAAAACCAGTGGATTTGGAAATAAGACTCAAAGACCTTTCATTTGATATATAGTATGCTCTTTAACTCTTAATATACAAGATTTTATGGTCTATGGAAGTTGACCCATGTTGAGACGTTCACCAAAACATAATCGATGGAAGAGTTTTCAACTCGTCTTTGAGTTAAGGGATTTTTGAGACCTCAATTCATGTTCAAATGTATTACCACGCTATAGGATTGATTACCACACATAAATTAAGAAGGAATCATTTGGTTTAGGTCTATACGCGGAGGAACGATGGTCCAAATTCTAGCCCAAAGGTGTGGAGTGTTACATTATCTCCCCTTTGGGATCATTCGTCCCTGAATGATGGGTAGGGACTTTCTGAAGCTCTACAAGTATGGAATAAGGAACGTAACCTCACATTGAACATCTTTCCTCAACAAAATTTGCAAAGACATCAAAAGAGCTTCATGATAGCCCTTTGTGAAACGTGTAAGTACGAAGCATGAGGTAATGAAACTTTACACAGGGATGATCTTGCACTTGAGTTCTATGAATCATTATCGTCACAACATAAGGCATGAGTTAATTTGGTGATAAAAGGCCTTATTTTCATCGGTACAAATCATGAAATAAGATTTCATGGGAGATATGAAATGGAAGCATCCTCTACTTTACAGGGTACCACGAATAGACTTAAACTTAGTGACACTACTCCCCTATGCCCCAAACAATAAACAACATACTTCGTCATTTCCAAGTTATGATTCCCCCATAACACATCTAACCACAAGAGTTTGAATCTCACTACATAGTACTTTTACGTTGAAGCCTAACTCAGAGTTAAAAGGTGCCAATTTAAGCTACGGAACTTGGTACTTTATATCCCACTAAGAAAATTACTTCACCTTGTCACTACCATCAAACACACTCGGGTTTTAAATCAAAGAGTACCAACCACATAACACATTTATTTTGTGTCATAGTTAATCACAATATTCAAGCCTATCATTACTGCACCCACTTCATGGATCACCCCACTAAGACCAACTACTTCCATTCACACACACATAAACTTTCGCTACAGATCTCCTTCCTAACTATTTCATATAGCAAAAGACTGTCTCCTGTTTTCCCCCTTCTCCTATTTAGATAAAGATATCTCATCAAAAAATTTACATTCAAGAGCATCTACTCCCCTGCTAACACATTACTACACTTCTAAAACCACCATCATACTAACATACAGAGGGTCATTGAGGGAGCCAAGCATAAACATCATGAATGGAAGTAACATTTGTCAGACCATAACTTATACTTATCGCACTACTCAAAGAGTGATATGAGGTGAAGATACATTAGAATATACACAAAGTGCTTCATTTATCAAGTGTTCGAATCATAAGTAAAGAGTCATTCGGCACGAACACAACACAACATGGTTTCCTTAGGACAGACCACAATGAGAAACATAGATGTACATATCATAAGGTATATGTCATAAAGTCGAAATTTATGTAGTTAAAGGTATATGTCATAAAGTCGAAATTTATGTAGTTAACAACTAAGACAAAGATTTCCACTTGAAGCAATTGATCCTCATTTAAAGATGTAAAATTTTTCATGAGTTAGCATAAACTTTATCTCTTTGACTAATACTGACATAAAATAAATCAGTAATGTATGGAAAGCATAGTTTCTTCGAATCAAGAATTATGTGACACATGGGCTTTTATGGATAATGAGCAACATAAGATAGAGCTTGAATACATTGAATATTGGATCACTGATGGACATTATTGCTTCTAGTTTGGAGGTCGGAACATGGCATGAGTTACACAAAGAACTCAAACCTTAGACATAGGCAGGACTTAAATACATAAGGCATTGGTAGGTGCCATTCAAATTAGAGTAGGAGGAGCTTGATTGAATAGGAATTGAACTATCATGATTCTAACTTGAAACATGACACCACGAGAAAATTCGAGAACTACTTTAATCCATCATCTCCCCCTTAAACCAAAGTTACAATCCTAACTTAAGGACATATCTTATAATTAAATCTTACAAGTATAACACTCAACCAATGGGGTATCACCATACATATAATTGCTAAACTTTCCCTTTTATCTATACTCTAAAGGTATTTCTTTGCAAGAACGCTACTCTTAATTTTTCACTATTCCCTATAGCAATCAACCTATAAGCTGCAGTCTCATGAGCATACCCATCCTCACTCCTTATAACATAAGCAAAATCCACTTTTCACTACTTAAAATCCTAATATTAGACTGTTAATCACATAACTTACATCATAATAATTTTTTAAGACTATACCATAGGTACATACTGCCTACTTATATTTTCTCCATTCAGCTCTAAAGAACATCACACAACAACTCTTTAGTTTTCTCCATACCACGAGATCGAGAATGAAATCTAGGTACACGTGACACTCATACACATCACACTTTATCTAACAACATGCTACCTCTGTTCATCTTATTCCTTTATATTCATGTTCTTATCCACTTAATGATTCAACCATAATTCATCATTTTAACACTAGTCCTCATGAACACATATACCTCACGATTACCACTTAAACTTTTCATAAATTATCAACCTAGGTCATTTCACACATCACATAAAGCCTGCTAATTAATTCCAGCAAAACATGCATCATTAACTGTAAGCTACTTCTTTTACCACCACACTTTACATCTAAGGTTCAAGCCTATAGTATAGTACCTATCATGTACCACCGATGAAATATATAACATCATATATTAGTTCATCCAATTGGGAAATTCAACCCAAATAACTCCTTTCACCTAGCTACTACCTACAATCACATCCCCTCCATGACACTACAACTACACCTCAAATTCCACTACATATATTCTCGCATGTAGTACTAATTTACAACTACTAAAGGAAAGATAATCAAAGGGGTAAAGTCACATAATAGGAATAGTCGATCTTAATCTTATATTATAACCCATTAAGGTCTTATCAACAAATTTCACTCCCTCACAGATTACCATACAATCTACAAATATTGCTACCACATTTGTCTACCACTATAAAATGACAAAACATCTCTTAATCAATGATTAAGCACCTAAAACTACTTACTTACACATAAGTTACCCTTACTTTGACTTCTAACCTTGTGACTCCATATCATTAACTTCTTAGCCCATCTCACTACCAATAGGTCATGACGCGTTAACATATACTACTACCTGGGTGGAAATACAGTTCTAACATTCTACTACACATCATTACCCTGATGTATGACATTTGAAACAACAATTTTTTTAAAAGGGGACTGAATACACTTCGTACCTCAGACTGAAAAGCATGATTTAATTAGAATAAAGGTATACACTCGAATCAATACACCTTGGAGCACTAATGGACTCCTCTTAAGTCCTTGTACTATCTTATTACTTTATGAAATAACTCTATCAAAGAGAACCACCTCGCTGGGGGAGCTAGACTCTTAGACTTATATTGCCTCGATAATGAGGCATAGCCCATGAAATTAAAACAAGGAAGAAATTTGGATAATTTTTATATGGATGACGTTATAGCATGAACTAGAGTATAAAAGAATAAGAAACAACTCCTAAATTCCATGTAGCCTCCTGATTATAATTGTGGTGCACAACACACCTATAAGAAATACTCTACTAGAAACGATTTCGCAGACTCTCTGGGACCATGAACCGTGCTCTGATATCAAGTTTGTCACAACCCAAGACGAGACCCTAGTCATAATGAGCATCCTAAACCATAAAGGTGTGGGCACCCATCTCTATCTGGAAATCATGCACACCTTTCGTATACTATAAAGAAATGCAGAAAATATAATAAGATGGAAACATGATCAATCTCTTAGTTCAGTTGAACAATTCAAAAGGGAGTTCTTAACATTCAAAAAACATGACACCGATCTGTGAAATCTCTAACAATACAAAAACTAACACACATAATAAAACTGGGACAAGGCCCCCAGTCAGACCTTAAAACAAAATAAATAACAAAGTTTAATGACCAGGCCTTCCAGAATAGAGAAGGCTTACCAACTGCAACTTCTAACACACAAGTCTACTGCTACATGGGACCTTTGGATTGTGCCTTAGATCCAGAAATATAAGGGGTCAAATCAAATGTTCTGGTATGTGAAACAAATCAAAATAGCATGTGTTTATACCAAAATAGGTGAGAGCATTTTACAATAACAGTGAATATAATATAATTCAACTACATGAGTATATTTAATAAATTTCAAATCAATTATTGACAACCTTGGCTCACTCTTTTTTATTCTTCTGAACTAACCGGTACACCCTATAATTCATTCCACGGGATATGTGAAATCCCCTCCTTGACTCAACGGCCAATCCCTTAATCAAAGTAGCCGCCAGGATTAGAGCTGGTGATACCCCCATATGAGCATACCATAGAAACTCCCCTCCCCTCATGTGAGATGTCCTAATTATTTTATTATCCTCCTATGAAGGATATAATATCATAAGTCCCACATTAGCAACTACAGCTTTCAGCGATGAGCCTTTACACTCAAACACCTTCTTCGGGTGACCAACTAGCTCTCTTAAGCCCAAGTTTTGATTTTTTAAAAAAAACATGCTTCATACTATCAAAACATTCAATACTTATCTTATTAAGGGCTTATAATCACCAGGTATCATCATACCCTTACTTGTAAGTCAATCAAATCACATCATATACACAGCCCTTTTTCACTTATTATCATATAAATGACCAACCATAGTTTTAAACATCAAGTGAAAGAGATTTATTTAATAGATTTTTATTCAAATTCCATCAAAAACTCTACTCTCAATTGTACAATCAATAGGTGGTCATATTATGCTTACATAGTTCAAAACCCTTAGAAGTTGTTAATTTTGACAAAATAAACATTTTTCATTCAAAACCATCCTCTTAACATGTCATAAACCATGTCATTTCATGATATTCAGTAAATTATTCACCATTTAGTTTTCTTTCATGAAATCCATACCTTTACACAAACCACAACACTTAAAATCAAAAATATCATAAAGGAGAGGGAGTTTTTATCAATCAACTCTTCATTGAAAACAAAAACATACATATATAGTTACAACTCATATTTCATGAAAAATGGTTCAATACAACATATAATTTCATCAAAATAATTCCATGATAAATCCTTTTCGTAACAATATCAAAACCCTTCTTTATAAACACGATTGGGGATTTTTAAACTTGATAAAATAGTAAATCTTATGCCCATGGTGTTTAGAACATTCCCACATACCTTAGATTGTCTAATTTGAAAAATGAAACCTTAATCTTGAAACCTTTCTTGAAAATCTTGAATTGAAAGGCTTGAATTCTTGATCTTGAATAAAACCCTAATTTCTTTTGTTCTTAAGATAGAGAGGATTGAGATGTGTTTAAAACTAATTAAATATGGATTATAACACTTAGGGTATGATTTAAATTCTTAGGGAAGGAGTTTGGGATAGTAAATTACCAAAATATCCCTTTAAAATAACAATTTCGTATTGTTCGGCCCTTACCGACGACCTAGGTGACGGACCTTCACTCCCTTGACTGGTCGTCACTCAAACCATCACAAAAAATCCAGTTTTTAAGCTTGATATTTTAAGTTGACAGCCTAACTTGATGTGCCTTCACTAGCTTGATGGTCCGTCAGTTTAGCCATCATAATTTGGTAGACTGACACCTCTCTGTAAAACTGATATAATTTTTTACTCTGATATCGGATTAAGGCAAAATTGATGAGGTTGAAAAGAAGACTCAAAGCCCTTTCATTCCATATATATGGTAGTCCCTATAAATGTTTATATACAAGAGGTTATGGTCTATTGAAGTTGACCCAAGTTAAGACGTTGACCAAAACTTAATCGATGGAAGAGTTTTCAACTCGTCTTTGAGTTACGGAATTCTTGAGACCTCAATTCATGTTCAAATGTATTACCACACT
Organism: Capsicum annuum; assembly: GCF_002878395.1. NCBI lineage: Eukaryota > Viridiplantae > Streptophyta > Magnoliopsida > Solanales > Solanaceae > Capsicum > Capsicum annuum. The sequence goes on along the minus strand of NC_061120.1, from coordinate 31,241,509 downwards.
ATAGGATTGATTACTACACATAAATTAACAAAGAATCATTTGGTTTGGGTCTATAAGTATAGTAACGATGGTTTAAAATCTAGCCCGAAGGTACGGGGTGTTACAGTAAGAAGCATGTCTTGATGTAGTTTCAGATTTTTTAGAAAAGGTTTGGGGTATGTTTGGATTATGGAAATAGTCAGTCTCCATGATAACCCCACATCGTGGTAGCTATTCCTGACCTCATGCTGACCGTGTTGCGGTGAGTGAATCCTACGACAGCGATAAGACCACACGCAGTGAGGCTGTTACGTCCAGTTCTTGATTTAAATAATTGAGAGGCAATTGGATCTTTTCCCCCTCAACCCAAATTTTCCATAACATGACTTGGGCCATCTTTTAGGTTATTATTTGTCCTTCTTCTCAAAATTATTCTCAATAAAACCCTTCTCCCTCCCTAATAATAAATTCAACTGCTTTTCCCCTAAGAAATCAAAAATTCAAGTTTCCCAAGTTCAAGAACCTTTAAGAAAGCATCAAAAATAGGGTTTCTTTCCCAAGTCAAGAAGCTTAGGTATGTGGCGTATTCATCAATGGGTATTTTTCACCCATTGAGCCCAAAAACCTTCTCTTTAATTAAATATGGAGTTTTTCTTTACTATGGTATTTTATATGTTCAAGATGGGTTTAATTCATGCTTTCCATGGTAGTTTAAATTCATTCAGCTCCATGTAGATCCCATGAAAGATTAGATTGCCTCATGCTTTAAATTTTAGTTTTCTATGTCTTATTCAAGTGAATTTCATGTTAAATTTCCAAATTTATGAATTTAGCCATGTAATCACGTTATTTTCTTATGTTTAACACATTCCTATGTTTAAGTTCATGATTCTCACATGTTTAATGAAATATCTATGCTTTTAGGTTTTGAACCATGATCCCCTACGATAGTTTTGAGCTTTGTTATCGTATTTTATGGTCATTCAGTGCTGGCAGGTTATGAACACCTGATACCTATGTGTTTTACATGATTTAAGATTTTCAAGTAATGATTCAGTTAAACCATGGATATTATTTTTTTTACTCGGTTGATATGATCATGATGAGCACCATCAGAAATAATGTTCATTTAAACTTAGTTCAGTTCACTAGCAGTGTCAATTCAGTTAGAAGTAAGATTTAGCATCAAGTGAATGCAGGGATAGCGGCTTCTCAGTCAGTTTAGGTAAAGTCATTAGTAGCAGTCCCTGTATTCCTGAACTACATAGACAGCGTTGGGTGTGAGGGGTCACCCATTAGTTTAGTCTTAACTTCCTCTTAGGGGTCACCCGTCATTTTAGGCTTGACACCCTGGTCCTTCGGGATGACAGATTAGTGGATCCACATAGCCAGTGTTAGTACCTATGGCACAGTACTGACACTCTTCTAATTGGGGTTACAGGTTGGACCCCGATTAGCTCAAATTGGGGCATGTCAGTCAGATGATACCTCCCACGGTTTCATTCAGTAATCAGTGTATCTCTACTCAGGTTTGTTTGACCAAAGCATACAGATTTTCAGTTATTTAGTACACAGAACTCAGTCTTTTAGATTTCAGGTTATTTCAAAAACATATGTATGTTTGGTCTTGCATTCTCAATTATTACATATTCATGCATTCATTCTTAATTATTTCATGCTTTTCAATTAGACTTTATCTCACATACTAGTGCATTTAAAGTACTAATCGCATACTCTTCTTTGCGTTATATTGTTTTATAACATAGGTTCGGATGCTCGATTTCTCAATCATACTTAGATAGCCCAATATTGCTCAGTAGCAGTAGTGATGAGTCCTCATCCATCAAGGACATAATATGTCTTTCTCAGTTATTTTAGTATTTCATTATGTTCAGTCAGTCGGAGTTAGTTGGGGGCTTGTCCCATCAACTCTTCATGATATTTAGAGGCTTTTAAAAAATCAGTTAGATAGCCAGTTGGTTTATCAGTATTTTATCAGATATTTTAGACTTGTGATTGATTCGTACTTCAGTATTCAGATTTACACTACCTTATTAGTTTATCTTCCACATATGTGTTATGTTACTATTTTACTCAGTTCTCACAACACGTACCATCTCATGGGTTAGCTTGTGGTCACTTATAACCATAATCACCGTTGTCGCAACTAGGGGGTAGCCTCAGGTCATGACAGATCTTGACCTCTAAAGCACAATAAAGTAAGTTGCAGAAGATAACCAAACAGTAATAAGAAACATAGATAAGTCAAAAGAAATCCAAGAGTCAAAACAAATTACCAATCATCCCAATACTTGTCCACAAAATCCTCTAAAACAAGAATATTAAACTAAGTTGGGAAATGCCCCCCACTATGACCAAAAATAATCCAAAAAGAAATACTAAGAAATAAATGAAAAAAGTGAAATGATCGGGACTTCCAAAAAATAGAGGCTTACCATTTCACGGTAGATCCACAAGAATATCAAATCACCTAACGTTGCACAGAAGCAACAAAAAAGTCATCAGACCCTACATTATGAAATGATGCAACGTCTAGGAATGGTCTGTGAGGAAAGCACTGGCATGTAACTCAAGGGATAGGGATAAAATAATACAATTACCAAAATCCAGTCTTAAACCATATGCACCACATTCATATACATATATACAGGATGTCGGGTAGGGATAAGGTCATTAATATGAGAATTTAAAGTATTATCCTGAACTATGTAGCTCGCTCCATCCTAAACTAACTCATGGCCTATATGGATCCAGTTTCTCCTGTTGAAAGGGCCCCAGTGCGTGTTAGCCACATGAACTGAAGAAAATCAGAGGAAAGGCTAAAGACACCAAGGCTATAGCCCTCCAAAAATATATGTAGAATGTGTTCACCAAGCACACGATCACATGAACGCCCAAAGCTGGCAAACGTAGTTTTTAGTGTTGATCCCTCCTAGACCTAAACTTTCATGATGAGCTACACAATTCCCTTTAAGCCTAAATTGAAACAGTTTGCACATAAACCAACCTTTAACCCAGGACTCATATATTAAGGAATTTACCAACTTGGTATCATCATACCAATATGCTTGAAAGCTAATTCAATTAGGCCAAACCAGTATATATAACAAAATTGACTCACAAGTTCCATTTAAAATCCAAGTCATCGCCACCAAGGCCATCCAAATTCATTTATATCTATTTATCCTTTAATACAATGCAATGGGTTTAGAAACAAGTTAAATCATGCAATTATTCTTATTCAAAATCAAGTTTACAAAGTGAGTTAAGGTTAATATCATTATTAAGTCAAAATGTATCCAATTTGGGGAAACCCATGTCCCCATTCCAACCATTAAAATAATACATCAATTCAGACCCAAAAACCATGAATTAAAGCATGAATAGACCATTTAAATCATGAAAAAGCTATTCAAATAATCAAAATCAAAATTCCTCAGCCCAATTTCAAACCCATCAATTAAAACACATGAATATTGTTGAACTTTTTGGGTTTTGAGTTAAAGAAGAAAATAGTGGAATTTGATCTTTGAAAACTAAAGGAAAAGGATTGAATTTGTGTTTAAAAGTTGTGAAAGGGGTAAAAAGACCAAAAGTCTCTCATCCCAAGTGGAAAAAACAAAAATTAGACGTTTTTAATACAGCACCGTGGCATGCCAATATCGCGGAGGCTAGCCTCCTTGCCACACTACTATCGCAGAACTCCAGTGGCGTGGGACACAACTATCTCTGTGGCAAACTCCTCAGAGTTCTAAAATAGCCCCGAACCCCTTCCAAAAATTTTAAAACCTTTCCAAAACACACTTTTAACATCCCTAAACATAATTCAAGTCAAAAATTGATATTTCACACGCGGAAGGATCAAAAATAAAATGATCAAAATTTTTCACAGGGTCTCACAGAAAAAATATTACACTAAGTTAAACGGGCATCAACAATACTAGTTGGATTATCAAACTGCATATGCATATTCATCTGTGTCGAAGAGCGCGCACGGTAATTTTTACACTTCTTCTTCACATAAACTTGTAAAATATTCAACTTTATTTGACTAGCATAATCTTAAGGAGCCCTCAGAAATTCAGTCAACGACTCATCGACACTGATAATTCATTTTTCATAATTTATCAATTCTTGTGATGAGAAGGAGTTTGAATATTGTTTGATTATAAATAAATCATAATCACCACTTTTTATTTTCATTATTCTAGAAATTGAATCTACAAATTCTTTGTAACCAAATGAAATTGGATACTTGACATTGAAATTGGGGGAGATACTATAATATATTATAATCCCCTTGTGAATAATTTCACTGTTTCAAAAATGTGCAACTTTAACGTGTTCAATATTCATTTTTTAAGATTTGATCAATTTTTGAAAAGAAGAATTGAATTTGAACAAGTTTGAAGAAGAAGAAGAATTGAATTTGAAAAGAAGAATTGAACGAACAAAGAATGGATATATACATCTGTTTAAATAGGAGATTTTTTAAATCTGGTGGAAAAAATATTTACACATAACTCGTATATTTTTTGCACCATATTCATATTTCACATCACTAATAAAGTTGTGCACATAACTCATATATTTTTGGTGCTATATTCCAATTTTACATCACTAATAAAGACTGTCAAAGCAGGTTGTCGCGTGTCTAAAATGGATTACTCACTTAAGTGGTGAGTTATTTATTTTATATTTGAATAGCTCACATAATTAGTGAGATTTATAAAATAAAATAGATAAAACTAGATAACTCACATAATTCGTTAGATTTATAAAATAAAAATATATAATAGAAAGGAAAAATAAAAAACTCATCTGGAGTCAAAAGGGCTATTTTTTTATCAAAAATTTTAAAGGGGACAATTGATTTAGAAAGAAATCAAAGGAAGACAAAATGCACTTGGCTGAGCGATTTGTCCGGTGACAATATTGACAACACTAACAAATTGCTTGGTGTTCCGAGATTTGCTAATCACTGGAGGTCCAGCAATTTGCAAGTCACTTGATGCTCGCGATTTGCTTTTATTTTTTTAAAAATAACCAATTTCTTGTTGTATTTGAGTTATTCTCCTTTTATCTCTACAATATATAGTAAAATTGTTTAATTTACTCTCGTTTCATATTAAAAAAGAATGAAGATACGGTAAAAGTAAATTTATATTGGGATGATAAAGCTTTACTCTTTCTATTTCTAGCTTCTATTCTCTTTCTTTTTTTTTTTTCCTTTTCACCAATTTTTTAAATTTTTTTCTTATTCTTTTTTTTTTAATTTGTTTACTCTTCTATCTCTAGCTTCTATTTTTATTTTATTTTATTTTCTTATTTTCTTTTGAATTCTATTTTATATTTTTTTAAAATTCTGTAAAAATATGGCTACATCGAGCACAAGTCATGGATGATAATGCAAACACCACAATCATTTATTGTATTTGTATCCGCACCATTATTTACATTTTATATTAGTTTTCGCACCGTTATTTACATTTTATATTCGTTGATACAATTGTAGTCGTATTTTATAGTTTGCATTTATATTTGTATGTATTTTATAGTTTGCACTTGTATTTGTATTTTATAGTTCGGACTTGTATTTGTATTTTACAATCACACTATCATTTATGTTTTATATAATTCGCACTTTTATTTCAAAGTATTATTTTGTATTTACATATTGTTGTCTGCATATTTTATTTTTATCTTGTGATTTTTATTTTTTTTTGTATTTTACTTTTATTTTATTTCCTCAATACATTTATTTTTAAAAAAAAACTATTTTGTATTTGTTTTTTAATTTGACCGTATATTTATTTGTATTTGTAATTTCATTTATGTGTATTTTAATTTTTAGTTGGTTGCATCATTGGTATTTTTAAACAAGTAAAAAGAAATTGTTATTTTTCTTTCTATGAACACTTAAGTTTATATTCATTGATATGAATTTTATTTTATTGATACAAATTGAACAATACGACTATAAACTATAAACTATACAACTACAAATGTTACAATTATATCAAATGATACACGTTTATACAACTTGAACCATACATATACAAATGATACATGTTTATATATAACAAATATAAATGATAAATCTGACATACAAATACTAACGCTACATTTGTATTAAATGGTACATTGCATATTTGTATATTTTAGATTAAGCAAATACAATAAATACATATACTTGTTTGTACACAAATATAAATGATAAATTGTGCATATTCACAGGTAAAATATTCAAATACAAACAAGAAATTTATTTAAAATATATAATTTGATACAAATGAATATAAAATGTAAAAAAAAAACATATAAATATAAATATAACAGCAAAAAAAGAATGAAAAATTTATAAATAAAAAAAGAAAAAAAAGAAACCAAAAAAAGAAAAAAAATGAAGCAATAAAGAAAAAAAGAGAATACAAAAAAGTGCAAAGAATAAAAAGAAAATGTAAAAATATGAAGGAGAAAATTAAAAAATAAAAAATACACAAAAATATGCTTCCTATTTTTAGAAATACAATCTTCAATTAATCTTTAATTGAATGGATTAATGTGATTTAAGGAAGTTGAAATTCTTTTGTCTTTTTAAACTCAAATTGTTACCTAAAAATAACGTAATTAATTGTATATATGTTTAATGTTTTCTTGCGTATCAAATACATAGTTCACATAATTATAAAACAAATGCTGTAAAATATTTAATTATGAGATTAAATTTGATATTTGTGAAATTTTTGTTATTTTAAATAAATGAAGGGCAATTTTGATAGCAGGCGTGATTAATGTGAGTGAAATAAATTAGGTCAACCAAAAAACTGAGACAAATTACTAGAGTAATTGCGACTCTAGTCAGTACACAAAATGGACAAAGTTGTTAGACATATGTCCGGCTTACTGAAAAGTTGAAACGCCCTATCACTTTGTAAAGCGGGTGGAAAAAACTCCAAGCTAACAAGTCGATGACATTTCCATCATGCTATAGAATCCCGCAATTCATTACCTAAATAACCTTACACATTGTGAAAAAAATAAAAAGACAGAAATTTTCCTCTTATACCTTTTTCTTTGAAATACTTTGATTAAATTGAGGGTTGATCAAAAATAATCTCTCTATTTTCATAAAATAGACATATGTCCGGCTTACTGAAAAGTTGAAACGCCCTATCACTTTGTAAAGCGGGTGGAAAAAGCTCCAAGCTAACAAGTCGATGACATTTCCATCATGCTATAGAATCCCGCAATTCATTACCTAAATAACCTTACACATTGTGAAAAAAATAAAAAAGACAGAAATTTTCCTCTTATACCTTTTTCTTTGAAATACTTTGATTAAATTGAGGGTTGATCAAAAATAATCTCTCTATTTTCATAAAATAGAGGTAAAGTTTAGTACACACAGTTCACCACCCTTAATTCTACTTCTAAATCTACAGTATATAATTATTTTATTTTGGTTGTGGTAGTGTTTGGACATGGTTGGGTTAATATCTTTTAAAAATATGTCAAAATTGAAGTTTTAAGTTATTTTGGACATAAATTTTACTTAAAAAATAAAAGAGAGAGAATTACCAGTTTGAAAGTTCTCCACATGTGTGATTATAATAGTGAGTATATTGTTATTGTAATTACCTTTCGGAAAGTGAAACTCATTGTTTCATTAAATAGTCATCAAATTTATTTCTTAAACTTCAAGTTTAAAATCGAAATAATAAATAATATTGTCAAATAAAATGTTTGTTTGAAAATATTTTCCAAGTAATATTTCAAATATATTGTAGTTCAATTAAGGAATCTAAAACATTGTTTAAACATATGGATTAGTTTTAGTATATATTTTATCTGTCGATATTATAATGATATTGATGTAGTCAGATGATTTAATACAGCCTAAGTAAGATCTCATTCATACAAAAATGCAATCATCACTAATTAAAGAATTAAATTTGCTTATTGTCGGTTGGCCAAAGCATTGAAGAATTATACTTTTACCAATATGCGTTTAGCAAGATATTATACTTTTTCCCATCAATTCTTTCCATACGACGTTAATAGAAAATAAAAATGAATTTATCTTCATCAATCATTTTGCCATGGTCTTACAGTAACAAAGAGTCAGTTAGTGCACAATCACATTCCGATAATCAAGCACGCGCGCTGAACCACGTTAAAGTGTGAAAGTTAGAAGAAGACAAGTGGTAAAAATAAGTGAAATTACAATTTTAAGATAAAGTTAAAAATATTGTAATAAAAAATTTGAATTAAAAGATAAAGTATTTAAATTTGAAATATATTATTTTTTTAAAAATAAAATATTGTATTAGAAATAGAAATTCATACTTAAAGAGTTTTAGACTTTTACTTTTTCGAACTTATCTCTTTTAAAATTTAACTGTTGTAAATTATTAAAAATATTTAAATATAATTTATTTACATATTAAAAAAGATAAAAACATTATTCAAATAATAATAATACTTAGTACTATAATGATAGAATCAGTTGTGGCAGTACGTAGTATGTAGAAGTAGGATAAGCACGCATCTGGGCACATCTTTTTTTTAAAAAAAAAAAAAAAGGTCTTCTTTTTTTGTTTAAATCAATTAAATGAGTTTGAGTTCCGAATAAAATGCTAACTATGTAGTTTTCAAGTTTGAATGCAATTTCTCACAACTATGAAATTCAAAACTATTAGATAATAATATTTTAGAATCTTATTTTTTCTAACAAATTGATATATTTAAATTTTGAATTTGACTGAAATTTTAGTTAATATAAATATCCATCTTCATAACCAACTATATATATCCCCTTCAATATATACATCGTGTGAGATTCGTTTTTTTGTTGTCAATTACAATTATTTTCAGATTTAGATTGTGCTTTTCTCAAAAAATTCATATATGATCATTTTATTCACAAAGATATTGATATAATAGAATCAGGAAATTATTTTTACATTATTGATGATAAAATTATTTATGCTTTCATCAACATTTTTCTTTGGGGTAAATATTTCTTTAACCAATATAATATCATTTATAGTCGTGATACATACATACATGCATGCATACATACATACATACATACATACATACATACATACATACATACATACATATATATATATATATATATATATATAAACACACAAGAATGGGTAGCATAGAGTGATGAACATTGTGAATGGGAGGGAAAGGAAAAGGGCGGTGTAAGTGGGGGTAAAGGCGATGTAGGAGGTGCGGGGGTGGGCAGGGTGGTGGATGTAGGTGGAAGGTGGATCGATAAAAGATTACTATTTAAATAATAAAATAATAAAGGGCATGGGGTAGGGGTAGAGGGGTTAGGGATGGGGGTAGGGGTAGGAATAAAATCTTTAATTTCTTTAGTGAGTAATATTAAATAAAAATGAGACAAGTGAAAATTTTAAGAAAAGTTAAAACATAACGTAATAAAAAATTTGAATTGAAAGATAAAGTATTTGAATTAGAAATATATTATCCTTCTTTTAAAAATATTAGTATCTTAAAAACAGAACTCCATACTTAAAAAGTTCTAATAGACTTTTACAATTTCAAACTTATCTCTTTTAAAATTTAATGCTATAAATTATAAAAAGTATTTAAATATAATTTATTTACATACTTATGTAAGATAAAAATATTATTAAAATAATAATAATTAGTAATATAGTGGTAGAAGCAGTTGTGGTAGTACGTAGTATGTAGAAGTAGGATAATAATAATAATAATAATAATAATAATAATAATAATAACAAAAAGGTATAAAATTATTTTAAAAAGATATAACACTATTATAAATTTTTAAAATATAGAAGCACTATTACAAATTTTTAAAACAAATAATCCAAGAAACAATTAAATATAAATTTACAAGAAAATATATCGTAAAAAAAGATTAATCATACTTTTGGGCACATTTAAAAAAAAAAAATCTCCTTTTCAAATTAGAATACAACTTCTCAAATGATTTTCTATATTATAAATTTTGAATATAAACAATAAGATTCGGAGGGGAAGGGCGGGGGATTGTGGTGGATGGAGAATGGGGTCATATTTAAATTTTAAACTTATTAATGTAACATCATTTATAGTCGTGGTTTATATATATATATATATATATATATGTATATATATATATATACGCTTTCAACCCAACGAAATGGAAGGCTTTGCACTTGTGGAACGTAAATTCAAGGGATACTCATCGAGTGGAGCCCACTTTTTTTTCTCTTTCAGACAAGAAATGGAGAATTAGTAACCCAAGATTCCAGACATTTATTAACTGAGACCCAACCCCCCTACGACTGAGGAATCGAATATCAAGAGATAGAATAAGGCAAGAGGCGAGCCATTCTTTCTTTGTTTTTTCACAACTTTACAAGGTAGAAAGCAGCCGACCGAGATCATTCAATACAACGGTATGAACACGATACCCCCAACTCCTTCTTCTCGGAAGAAAAATAGTGGACCATAGAGAGAGAAAAGACTGAATTAAGTCAGAAGGTAGTTGATCGACGAGTTTCATGAACTCATAAGAATAAGACGTTCAACCCCCTAAAACACGTGTAATTAAGAGAGTCGCGACAAAGTGTTCGGATCATTGTGCAATGTCTTAATCAAATGCCTAGTGGCATGATCACGTTCCTTCCGCTAAGACTGCTTGTTCTAGGGCTCGTGTTATCATTCCGAGTTCAAGAAGCAAAATCATATAAAGACAATTCCTATTTGATATAGCTATTTGTGCAAGTCAATCTAGTACGGGACCTCCACCGGTGGATCTGCAATGTACGCCCAAACACTCCCATTTCTTTCTTGGTCAACAGAGGTAGGAAAGGTAGAATGTACGCAGTCCATACCACTACCTCTAAAGAAGTAGAGAGGCCATTTCCGATAGACCCTCGGCTTAAGACAAAGGACAATATACAAAAACATCAAAAACATGAAACATGATAAAACTAACATAGGTACGACATCCATAAAAATATTGCACATTGCTAAACAAAGGACACCAAAGCTCTCCTAACTACTGATTACGATACATCCACCCACCTTATCCCTCTATCCTAGTGTTTTTCCTCCAAACCTTCCTATCCAGGGTCATGTCTTCAGTGAGCTGTAACTGCGCCATGTCACATCTAATCACTTCTCTCCAGTATTTCCTCGGTCTACCCCTACCCCGCTTGAAACCATCCAAGGACAACCTCACACACCTACGAACTGGAGCATCCATGCCTCTCCTCATCACATGATCAAACCATATCAACCTTACTTTTTGCACTTTATCCTCCACCGACACCACTCCCACCTTCTCCTGAATGTTTCATTTCTAACTCTGTCAGACCTTTTAAATCTACATATCTAATGCAACATCCTTATTTTCACCACCTTCAACTTTTGAATATGAGAATTCTTAACCGGCTAACACTCCGCTCCCAATAACATAGCCGGCCGGACTGAAACTCTATAGAATCTGCCTTTAAGCTTGGGAGACACCTTCTTATCGTATAAAATTCCCGAAGTGAGCCTCCATTTCATCCAACCTGCCCCAATACGGTGAGAGACATCCTCATTTATCTCTTCATTCCTCTAAATCGTAGATCCAAGATACTTAAAATTATTTCTCTTGCAAATCGCCTGAGAGTCCAACTTCACAACTACCTCATCCTCTTGCCTCGAGTCACTAAACTTGCACTCTAAATACTCCGTCTTGGTCCTACTCAATCTAAAACCTTTAACTCCAGAGTTTGTCTCAAAATCTCCAGCTTATCACTAACACCTTACCGCGACTCATCAATCAAAACTACATCATCCGCAAAAAATATACACTTAGGCACCTCGCCTTGTATACTCCGCATCAACACATTCATCACTACGATAAATAAAAATGAATTAAGAATCGATCCCTAGTGTAATCCTGTCAAGACCAAAAATTGCTCAGAATCTCTTCCTACAATCCTTACCCGAGTCTTCGCCCCCTCATACATACATACGCACATATATATACACACACACACACACACACACATATATATATACACACATAAATATATATAGGTAGGTAGGTGTAGAGTGATGAACATTAAGATTGGGAGGGGAAGGGCAGGGGATTGTGGTGGATGAAGGATGGGGTGTTGTAGGTCCCTCTATATATATAGGGGTTGTGAGGTAGGCAGGGTGGTGAATGTAGGTGGTGGGTGGGTAGAAAAAAGATTACTATTTAAAAAAAATAATTGAGGTGTGAGGGTAGGGGTAGAGGGGATAAGTTGGGGGTAGGGTCGAGGTAGAAATAAAATCTTTAATTTTTTTTAATAAGTAATATTAAATTTTGCATGTGCATAATTTTTCAATGGAGAGCAATGAAGTTTAAAATTTAGAATAAGAAGTCTTGAAATTATACACAATCAAGTACTTTTAGTGCAGTTAGTTATTAATTTTGAATTGATTGACAAACAAATTAAAATTTAAAATAAAAGATAAAAAATGTATTCACATATATTAATTGGTTTAAAATATAAACGTAATACTTCAACTACAAAATAACAATCTATTTATTACTTTTGAAAATAAGCAATGAAATATGATGAAAATACTATTAGCATTCTTTTTATATTAAATATCTACCATATTTAAAACTACCATTATATGAAAAAAATTAATTGTATTTCATTATTAATAATTATTTTTAATATTTCATAATTAAATTAAAACATGTTAGTATGATATGGGTTGGTGTAGGTGGGGATAAAGATGGTGTAGAAGGTGCGGGGGCAAGCAGGATGGTGGATGAAGGTGGCGGATGGGTAGGAAAAAGATTACGTTAAAAAATAAAATAATGGGTGTGGGGTAGTGGTAAAGGGGTTGGGGCTGGGGGTAGGAGTAGGAATAAAATTTTTATTTTTTTTTAATGAGTAATATAAAATAAGAATAAGGCAAATGGCAATTTTAAGAAAAATTTTTAAAAATATCATAAAAAATTTTTGAATTGAAAGATAAAGTATTTAAATTTCAAATACTTAAAGAGTTGGATTGAAAATCTAGTAATAAATTTAAAGTCTAGATTGAAAATCAACAATCTATTTATTACTTAAAGAGTTCTACTAGACTTTTACTATTTCAAACTTATCTCTTTTAAAATTTGAATGTTATAAATTATATAAAAAAAATTAATTTAATTTATTTACATATTAATGAAATAAAAAAATATTATCAAAATAAAAATAATTAGTAGTATAGTGGTAGAAGCAGTTGTGGTGGTACGTAAAGCACGATGTTGATGGTGATGATGATGATGACAACGACGACAACCAAAATGTATAAGACTATTTTTAAAATATAGAAACACTATTATAAATTTTAAAAAATATAAATGCACTATTACAAATTTCGAAAACAAATAATCCAAGAAATAATTAAATATAAATTCACAAGAAAATATATAGTGAAAAGGATTAAGCACACTTTTGGGCACATTTTTTTTTTAGAAAAAAATGTCTCCTTTTTTATTTTTTTGTTTAAATTAGTTAAATGAATTTGAGTTCTTAATAAAGCGATTTTCAAGTTTGAATAAAACTTCTCAAATGATTTTCTATTTTATAATTTTGGAATATAAATTATTAAATAATGAAATTTTAAAATCTTATCTTTTCTAAGCGGGGGATTGTGGTGGGTGGGGATGGGGTGGTATAGGTAGGGTAAAGGCGACGTAGGGGGTGTGGGGTTGGCAAGGTGGCGGGTGGGTAGAAAAAAGATACTCCCTCCGTTTAAAAAGAATGACCTACTTTTGTTTTTAGTCTGTTTAAAAAAGAATGACCCCTTTTCTTTTTTGAAAATACTTTAATTTCAACTTTCCACATGACATGTTTAGGACCACAAGATTAAAGGGCATTTTGGTACATTTAATCCAACTTTAATTTAAGGCCACAAGATTCAAAAATCTTCTTTATTTTCTTAAACTTTGTGTCAAGTCAAATTAGGTCATTCTTTTTTAAACGGAGGGAGTAACTATTTAAAAAAATAAAATAAAATTGAGGGTATGGGGTAGGGGTATATGGCGTGGCGTAGGAATAAAATCTTTTATTTTATTTTACTGAGTAATATTAAATTTTGCATGTGCATAGTTTTTCAATGGAGAGTAGTAAAGTTTCAAATGTAGAATAAGAAGTCTTGAAATTATACACAATCAAGTACTTTTAATGTAGTTAGTTATTGATTTTGAATTGATAGACAAACAAATAAAAATTTAAAATCAAACATAAAAAATGTATTCACGTATCTTAATTGGTTTAAGATATAAATGTAACAGTCCAACAACAAAATAACAATGTATTTATTCCTTTTCAAAATCAGCAATGAAATGTGATGAAAATACTAACTTCATTTTTTTTATATTAAAATATCTAAAATATTGCAACTACCATTATACATCACAAATTAATTGTATTTCACTATTAATAATTATTTTTAGTATTTCATAATTAATTTAAAATATGTCAATACGATATAAGAAAGAAATTAAACTTGAAAATTTATTATTTATAAGGAATAAGTTAGTATTGTTAATAGTACTAACGAAGTATTTCGCGCATTACGCAGGTACTTATATTAGTGTCTTATTATATACACCATCCATTTTAAATTAAATAACTTGTTTTTACTTGAAATGCAGTTTAATAAACTAAAAAAGATTTTTGAATCGTGTAGTCTTCAATTAATATGTTAGATGTATTAAAATATCATTCAATCTTGTGGTCTTAAATGTCATGAGAAAAATTATATTTAAAGAGTTCCTTAAAAGGTAAAGGGTTGCCATATTTTTAAACAGATTAAAAAGAAATTAGGTCGAATAAATTGAAATAGAGGGAGTAGACATTTTTAAATATTTTAATCTTATTTTTTTATTTATTTTAAAAAGAACTTTTCTTTCTTTTGGGGATGATTTTTAATTTTTTAATTTTCACATGACGTGTTTATTAGTCAGTAAAAAAAGCTCCATTTTCATGAGATGCATATCGCCGAGATGAGAATGTTAAGATGGATTGTGGAAATATTAGATATGATAAAATTAGGAATGAGGTTATTTAAGAAAAGATGAGAGTAACACTCGTGATGGACAAAATGAAGAAAGCGAGATTGAGATGTTTTAAAAATGTGATGGGGCGAGGCTCAGATGTTCTATTGAGAGGTGCGAGAGGTTGAATATAGTCAGTGCGAAGATAGATAAAGGCAGGCTGAAGTAGTATTAAAGAAGAGTGATTAGACATAATATGACGTATATTGAGATTACTGAGGACATGTCCTTAGATAGAAGGTATGGAGGACGCGTATTAGAGTAGAAGGTTAGTCAAATAAGAGTGTTGTCGTGCACTAATCCTTGTATGATAGGTTAGGGTTTAGTCAAAGATATCTATAATTACTGTTGTGTATTGTGTTTTGATTATCACACTATATTTGTGGTTAATTATTATTTTCTTGTAGATTTTACACTATCTCATTGTTAGATTGCCATATATTCTTCACTGTTTTTCTCTTCTTTATACCTAAATTTGTTACTTGAGCCAAAAGTCATTTGAAACCTCTTTGAGATAGTGATAGCATCTGCATATATGTTACCCTACTCAGACCGCACTTATGAAATTTCACTGAGTATACTATTATTATTGTAAACTCAGTATCATTCAAATAAGAAAAACAAATTAAAACAAAATGTTATTATTAGTTATTGCCCTTCAAAGTACGCTTCACTACTTTCTTTGCATGAAGCAATACCTGATTGATATATAGGTGTGTCCTCTTTTCCACTAAACAAATAAACCATCAAGTAAGACCACAAAGAAAATAAAAGAATTAGTCCTTCATTTTCTCTCTTCAATTTTCTATTCTCCATCTTTAAACAAAATAAACTCATATTTTGTTAGGAAAAAGGCAAAGTAGCACTACAAAGTGCATGATAGGATAGCGGTGGAAGAATGCCCAAGTCTAAACCTTTTTTTCCAATTTAAACCAATAGGAGACAAGAAAACTCAAGCACAATAGTAATATGACAACAAATATATCAATCACACAAATACGAGAAGAAAAGACCAAAATCAATCACAAGAGACACCAAATTTACGTGAAAAATTCTTCAATGTGAAAATTAAAAAATCACGAGACCAAAATATCCACTATAATTACTAAGAGTTACAATATTAATCTCAAAAATTGTCCATAAAACAAGTGTCAAACTAGCAACAACACAACAAGATAGTACAAAAACTAGAGAATAAAAAGAAGCACAAACACAAAAAATGCAGCTACTATTTACGGATGAAAAACAGGAGATACAAGACACCAAATTCACCTCCATCAGTTCCTAATCAAAGGTTGAGATTGGAGAAATAAGTTATCCAAAAATCAACTCAATCGGACGATAAACAAAGTGAGAATCATAATTTGAAGTTGACAGCTACGGATGAAATTTTTGGACGAAAATCTGCTATCAAATTCTCTGTTGGCTACTGAAAAACTCTTTAGTGATGGCGAAATAAGACCTAAAAAGATCTCTCTCTCTCTCTATCTCTCTCTCTCTTTCTTTCTCTCTCTCTCTCTCTCTCTCTATATATATATATATATATATACACATATATACATATATTCTACATAGTAATGAGCCTATGGGTTGAATCAAATTGGACTTTATTATCCACATAAGAAGGAAAAAGACCCATAATCCAACATATCCATAACTGTAGAAGAGCAAAGTAATTCCACACCAAAGCATCCTCTATTTTTAACACCAACCGTGAAATTGAAATATATTTCACCTCAATATTCAGGAGTACTAACACCACCACTTCACACTAATTTAGCTTCTATTCCCTTCAAATGGGAGTTGCATCCTGAAAAACCTAGGCCTTATTGCACTGACCTTACCATTTTCAATGATCGACTCAAATGATTAGAGCCACCTCCAATACTTTATTAGTACTTGGGTAAAGGTACCAAATACCCTCCTCAAAACAACTTGGTAATTTAGTTCCTTACAAGAATAACTATAAGTGTAATAAAAGAAGAGGATATTGGTGGAACTGATTTGTTAAACGTCGTAATACAAAGGAAAATGGTGTTGGTGGGGATAATTTTTTCATTTCAGCAATGTCACTGAGTGTTAAAATGGAAATACTTGGAAACAATTGTATCCACTCTCACGCCGGTACTCACATTTGGGTAAGTCATTTACTTTGTCTTTCTTACTTGAGAAAATTGAACGAAAGGTGTCTTTTAAGTCTTAAATGAAGAATTGGTGACATTGACCAACTTAAAGGGTCAAACATAATTAGGAAACTTGATTAAGTTAATTGTGAACTTGATTAATATTTTCAAAACTTTCTATTCTTTTCAAAAATACAAATTAACCCACACCCCTCTCCTCTTCAAATCAACTATATCTCTCCTCTGTCCCATGTCTCTCTAGACAGTTTCTCTCAACTTCTCCCAACCAATAGTTCTACAAATTTCTCCCTTCAATCCTCGACGACTTCAACCTCCGATGATAAATAGTTAGGATTTGAGTTCCTTTTTTATTTTCAACCGTCAATCAACGTAACAACCTTGCTCTCCGACCACAACAACTTCGAGTTTTTCATAGTCCCTTTTCTTCTTTCACAAGTAAAAATTATGGCTTTTAGATTAAAAAAAAAAAAGAAACTTGAGCCAACTTCTCTTCCAGTATTGGTTAACAATTTCAATATTTGTTTCTTTAATCTAAAATGTGGTCTGAAGAAAACCCTAATTTTTGGTACTTCTTCTCTTCTATTTTCAGAGTGAAATATGATTTTTTTGTTGTTTGTTGTGTTTTTTGAAGTTTGATTTTTGTTGTTTGTGTTTGTACAAATGATAATGCTCAACTTACATGTCAAATTTAAGTGCAAAGGTAGTCGTTATTAATATATTTACCCAACTAAGAGTTGGGGTTGAATCCACAAGGAGCAATCTGAGTGGAGATTGAGTAAGTTCAAAATAATAATTGCTTGATAAGTTCAAACCTATGGTACAAAATGGTTTGGGGGTTTTCAATATTTTTGAGTGTTGGGCTTCTAAGGGACTAGTTGGAGGCTAAAATCAATTAGAGGGAAATCAATCGGGAATGGGTCTCGGGGTTATGCTTTCCTAGAGGAAAATTAGTATATGCAGATATATGAAAGTAGCATCCAATTCAAGTTAATCTATGAGTGAGTAGGCTAGGTTAGAGGTTTCGATGTTAGGTTTTCAACAAAACATCAAAATTTCACCCATGGATTCTTTTGAATACCTTATGGGTGTTGCCAACCATTTCACCCAAAACCTCAATTAGGCATCCCTATTTCTAGGATGATGTCCCAAGATATAGCTACTCTGCAATTTATCCTTATTTCTAAGACAATAAGAAGGGAATAACTATTATCTATTGAATTGTTCACAAATGCTCATGTCACCTTCATCCCTCTTTCAAGGATGATACGGGATTTGTGGAACTTGAGGCTTTCACCAAAAAATTTCATTCTATAATTAAACATTTGTGAAACCCAAAAACATTAACTAAGAAATTAAGCTACAATCACAACCCAGACACACTTGTACCCTAATCAAGCATAACCCCAAGAGGTAGATCTAGCAAATCATAAAGATAATGAACACAAATATACAAAGATTTCCATCAAAGTTATTCATAAAAAATAAAGGGAATGCAAACCACACTTTAAATTCCAATGAATCTTCAATAGAAGAAGCCAAATCTATACTTTGGAGTTCCTATAATTAATTCTTGCCTCAAATTAGTATAAATTTAAGCTCCAAGCTCCAAAAAATTACAAAACACTAAAAATAAGGATGGATAGTAGGATTGTAGAATGCTGAAAATGAGAAAGAAAACCCTATTTAAGCCCCAATTCCATATTTACCAAATATTATAAAAATGCCCTTGATACTTTTCCGTTCTACCAGGATCACCACTTCTTGATCGCGTTTGCAACTCCCACAATTGTGGTACTCATATTGTGATTGCCCTCCGGTTGACTAGTCGTGATCATGACCCTTAGGCCGCGATTGCAGTAACTGAGGGTCGATTCTTAGGCTTGATTTTTAGCATTTGGCTTTTTTCTTTCACATTTAACCTCTTTTTGACTTGAATAACTTGCTCATCTTTCCTTTTCAACTTTTCCTACACCAATAAGTATTAAGTGAGATATTAACATAAAATTAATGGAAAAAAACAGTAATTTAGGCTTAAAAGGTTCTAGAAAATTCTCAAATTGACGACTTATCAACAAATAAAATAATAATAATGGTGATTTTGGTGTTGCGCTCATTGTTAGGTTTATTTATTCTTGTTCTTTATAAAAATGGTGTATTTGATATTAAATGATGATATTGTTGTTATTTTATTGAACAAAATCTTGCTACTAATTTTTTTCTGCAAAGATTAACCATCTGATACAGCAGATTAATCATCTGATACAATAGATGAACCATCAACTTAAAAATCTAATGCAATAAATTAACCATTTGATTCAATAGATTTAGCATCTAATATAATATATTTACCATTGAATTAATCGTCTGATACAATAGATGAATCATCTATTGGATAAAATCTATTAACTATTCCAATAAGGCGACATGTCTAAGACTTGATTTTTTCCAATAGATCATTTATCTGTTGCAATAGACAACCTTTCGGTTGGAAGAAATTTAAACAATATTGACACTTGATAATCGTTCCAACAGATCACTCATGTGTTGCAACTGATGTATGATCTGATGTAAAGACTAGTCATCTATTTTTATTATTTCCAACAGATTACTCATCTGGTCCAACAGGTTATTTATATGTTGCAATAGATGACCTACCTAGTGCAACAAATGTTTGATCTGTTGGAACTATTATTTTACTGTTGTATACGTTAGATTTACTGCTATCCTTTTTTTAATGATGCATTAATCAATTATAATCTTTTTTATTTTTCTATTATTTTTAAATAATATGACTCTCAAAAGAAAAGAAACCTAATCAAGTCCAAGTAAAGGAACAAGTGAAGTAGCTAGGCTACATCCACCACTCTATGATCTTGCTTAACAAGAGATATCTCAATCAGAAGAAGAAGATAATGAACATGGGAATGAGGAATGTTTCAAAATAGATGATCCAAATGCTAGTAGCCCTTCTACTAAAGAGTTGGTCAAAACCTTTAGTATTGATAGTTATCCTGTGAGAATATAGTGCGATGGTGCCATAGATTTAATTGGTGATTTCAAGCTTAAGTCAACCATGGAAAAATATTTTGACGCCTTCCGAAAAATACTTTGAGAACAAAAATTGGATGTTTAATTCAGGGATAATTGCTTTAGGCAATATCTTGATTTTTCGGAGGACAACAATGCTCGTTTCCAAATAAAAATGGTATGTGATCTTCTCAAGCGTGCGTTTATGTATGAAAATAAAGATAAGATAGATGAGGTATGGATAAATTACTGTGGCATGCCTGTTTGTTTTGGTTGGAAGGAGTTTGCCATAATTGCTAGACTAAAATGTTTTCCTCTTTCTCCTTCTTAAGTTATACCTATTCTAACCTAAAAAGGCACCCTGCATACCCAAAAAAGGCAAAGGCAATTCAAGTGATGGTTATTACTTGGTATCCCTTGATGGTCTAAGCTTCAAAAATAAAAATTTGGTAGAAACATTGAAAGGCAAAAGACTTTCAAAGAAGCACAAACAATCATTGTACTTGGTTTGGTTTGTACATAATATTCTTTGGGTGAGAGACGTTAACAACAACATACCGCTTGGTTTAATAAAGCTCTTTGAGGATCTTGAGGCATTTAATAGCTATCCTTGGGGTTATGAAATCTTGAAAATGACTGTCAAATATTTGTTGACTCCGTTAACGCCAAAGACAGTCAACTTATATGGCTTTCCATGGGCTTTCATGGTAAATATTTCTTTTTATTATGATTCATTTATATTTTATTGAATAATATTTTGATTTATTGACGTTATTTTATAGGCTTGGACATTTGAAGTCATTCCTTATTTGATTCAACAAGTGAACAACCAGGAAGAAGTTTCATGTCCAAGAATCCTGAGATAGTTGGTCAAAATTGATAAAAATACAAAAATTCTTAATTTCATCCCCGAAGGATGCAGTAAGTGTTATTCTAATTAAGATTTTGTTTTAATTAATGATTTTTCAAAATTTTCTAATGATCATTCTAATATATGTACTGATTTATTTTATATTGTGCATCCTTGGCTTGTTCCGACTAATCGAGAATTGAAGATGTCATTTTTCTTACTTTACGGTCTCTGCAAACTTTATCGGACCCTAAGGTCATTGATAGAATAAAAAAGGAATTGTTTGGAGCAAAATTATGATATGAAAAATAATTTTAAAGGGTGGGCTTCTTATTGTTGATAGTGTTAGTGGTGATTGAGCTGTTGGTGGTGGTAGTAGTAGTGGTAGTGATGTTGTTGTTGGGGATAATAATTCTTCTCTTACAGTTTTTAAAATAACAAACCATTATGATTATAATCATACTGGTTACATAAATTTTGCCCCTCCTACTGAATGTTCTGCATGCAAATGTCAAGACTGAAAAGCGAAACATGATGGAGTGATTAATGCTATTAATGTATTAACTGCTTCTATAAAGGAATTGACATCTAAGAGGGGTGTCATTCCATCAAAGAGGATTTCATATCAATACACTTTATTAGAGATTAAGGAGATTAAGAGGAGAAGGAAAGAAATTTCCATGGCATCATTAAGCATCGAAAAAAGAAAAATTGCAACTCCTCTGTATTTGTCTTGCACCTTTGATCAAGGTAAAAGGGCCACAGGAGAGCAGCATGAGTAGAAGAAGGTGAATATATATAATCTGTTCTAACTAACAAACAGACACATATTTGTTTCAACAGATGACACATCGGCTGAAAAATATGAAACAAATATATATATATATATATATATATATATATATATATATATATTGCAACAGTTGACTAACCTGTAGCATCAGATGCATTAACTGTTGCGACATATGTCTCCTTTATTTTATCAAATCAAATAGGTCTTCATACTATTTTTATTTGTACCAATAAATGACCTATCTGCTGCAACATATGGGCCATCTTTGGGACAAATTAAATCAAGACTTCCTACTATTTTAGTTTTTCCAAATAAATGAGTCATATGTTGCAACAAATGGGTCATCTATTGAAAATTATCATATATGTCTTCCACATGTTTTAATTTGTCCCAACAGATGATCCATATATTGCAATAAATAGATAATATATTTGGGATAATTTAAAACAGGAGGAATACCCATTTGATTTGCTAAAATAGATGAGTTAACGTTTTCTAGTTTTTTTTGTATCTCTATGATTAGCATTGACAATTCTGACTTTCCAGATGGATGTCACAGTAGAAGATACTGCTGAACAACATAATATCACAGTTGAAAATCCATCAACTTCTTTCAAAGTTGAAGAAAAAGTGAAGCCTGTCAGTCCGGAAGAACGAAATAATTACCTATTTGAAGGTTTCAACATCTCGGATGAGGCGCCAAAACCCCTAAAAAAGGTTGATCAACGACTATTCAGAATGGATTGTCAATGGGTTGTTAAAGCATCATGTCGGCAGGTACATAAATCATTTTTAAGGATATTGATTTATACAATTCTTGTTATAAAAACATGACATTAACACAAAAATCATGCAGAAAATAAAATGGCGAATACTACAAAGTGAACGAATCGGGTGTTGGTTTTAATATGTTTAACTTTGTTGTTTTACATTCGAGAATGAAGAATTAGTTCTACTTGATATCACAACTCCAAACTTACTGGAATGATGAGGTTTAAATGTCATACATATTATTATTAATACTTTATTTTATTATATCTGTGTATTAATTTTATTGTCATGTAATTTGAAATATTTGATAATATGTGCAGCACATTGATGTCATTTTTTACTACCTTCTAAAGAAGGCCAAGTGGAAAATGAAAAAATAATATAGATACACAACAAGCAATTATTTGTACAAAGTTTACATCAATAATGCCTACGATAGGTATTACCAACAATAGCCGGAAGTTTCTCAAAATGAGGAATGCGCAATCAACATTATCAAAGGTTTTAGCTTTTCAGCTGGTTTACCTTGGCATTTGGTCGATGAAGTGTACATCCCAATCAATTACGGTGATGAATTCCATTGGGTGTTGGTTGTCATCATTTTTAAAGAAAGGCGCATTCAAGTTTACAACTCGATGTCGGAAAAGAGATGTTTTAGGTCATTGTATAAGGTACAAATGATGGCCAAAATATTGCCTACTTACTTTGATATAAGTGGCTTTTTAGACCAAAAGGTTTGTACTGATTGGTTGATGATTGAAGCATACCAGGATAAAATGGGTAATCCATTTGATGTAACCCACTGGTAGCCTGAAAGTATCATGATTTAGTTTTATTTTATCAATTTCACATCACTTACATTAATTACAAGATATGGATTATCTGATTTTTACCAACACAGGGATTGCAGTCTTCTTGTTGCCGCTTACAGCGAGTATTTAAGTGATAGATAACAAGTACCAAATAATAGAATTGATGCCAGATTACTCCATAAAATATATTGTACTCTTTTATGGAAATATGGAGAAGCAAAATCACAAAAATCGTATCCAAGCGAATTAAAGATCCGCGATGACCAAAGCCGAATTTCATAGCACCGGATGAAGAACAACTTGTCGATATTGAGTAGATCTTTAAAGCTTGAGTCTGTTAAAGTAATAACCTCACCTCTTCTTACGAATTATTGCATCAAAACTTAAATTATTGATTTATCTGTTGAGTAGATCATTTGTACCCATAATAATTTTTTACATTTTATTTATTTGTTGATTTATTTCATGTAATTTCTGAAGACTTTGATTTATTTTATTTTGTGTATGAATTTTATTTTATCCTTAGATTTGAACTTATTAATTAAAATGGAATACAAGATTTCAATATTGTAATAGATAATGTATCTGTTATAACAGATGATATATTTATTGGAAATTCTCAAACAGATTTAGGCATATGTTACAACATGTAGGTCATTTGTTGGAAATTATCAAAAAGGTCTTCCCATTGTTTTGATTTGTTCCAATGGATGATCAAACTGTTGCAATAGATAGACTTAGATATAAACATCTACATAATGCAACAGATGACCAACCAATTACAACAGATAAACTATTTGTCAAAAAAGATAGACTATCTGTTACAATAGTTAGGCAATCTGTTGCATTATAAAAAATTCAATTTTCATCAATTCTAAAAATTGTCACTACATATAAAGTAAAGTGACTTGAAATAAAAAATTATTATGATGTTTGTGTTTCTACATCTTTTTTTATACACATGATTCAAGCATCTAGTTAGTACCCCATAAGCCCACACCTCTTGCATCCTTGCCACAATATTATCGCACAGAAAGATCGTTGGCTCGATCATTTCTGTGTCGGTTAGCAAATTATTGATGTATGCAAGAGCTTACGACCTGCACGCAGCAGCGATTTTATTTTTTAGAAGGTTTATGTCCTTGTATCGACCTTCAAAATCCCATGTTTTCTTCACCAAAAAAATTGGCCTCGTCGAAGACAGGTTAGTTGCAGTCATAAACCTCCATCTTTCCCTTCTCGAGTAGCATCTCAAGAGCCAAAAAATGTTGGACCTCCACATTCATGACTGCAAGAATCCTCTTTGCTTTGGTCCAATCCTTACCATATGAAATGGCCTCTTCCCTCTAATATAATTATTTATATCTTCATCCCATTCGAACAGAGAAACTAATGAATCAAATCCCAGGCCACCAAAAGTTGACACTAGCACAATGAGCTCATCATAACTATTCTTGAAATTATTGTTGAAGTTGAGGTCTATTATCCTATCGACAGCATCATAAGTATCTGAGTACGCTAATTGCCTGCCCCTCATAAGGCAGAGAATTTTATCAACATATTATGTTATAAGAAGACAATTTTTAAATAAGTTAGTAATTTTGAAAAAGAAAAACAAAGTGGAAAGATGCAATGGATGGACTATCTGTTTCACAAGGTTCTCTAAATCTGTTAATAGATTACCGATCTAATGCAACTTATACAATAGATGAATAATCTGTTTCAATAGAACCACCACCAGTTGCACCAGAAGACATATCTATTGCGTAGTTTCTTCTTCATGGGGTATATTAGAAGGCTAGTTTAGAAAAAATAAACTTACTATATCCATGTACCACATGTCCATATCTGTCATCTTCTTAAATTCTTGGGGGAGAATGGTATGCATGGTGAAGCTTTTTGAACGTTTCTTGGAATTTATGGTCCTTCGCAAAATAGCCTTCTTTTTGGTGTCAAGTTTCACATATATGTTTACCTTCTTCAATGGTCCCTGAACTTCAACAACTTTTGGAGGAGGGGGAGTTGCAATTTTTTTAGGTTTCATAATTGAGAGTATATGTCTAATTTCTTTTTTCTTCTTCCTAAACTCCCCTGTAGGAGTGTATGGCTCACTCACCTTCTTGGATGGTATGACACCCCTCTTGGATATAAATTCATAGACAACATTAGTGAGAGCATCTATTTTTTCAAAGAGTTTATTCTATATGTCCATGCACTCTTTGCATTTGTAATGAGAACATAAGGATGGAGAGGAGTGAGAGGGACCACTGTAAGGGTGAGAGGGACCAGTGTAAGGGTAAGAGGGACCAGTGTAAGGGGTTATTCCAAATATATTTATTTTTTCTTGAGCATCAACATGCTCATAATTATGACTGGAAGCAGCATCAGCAATAACATGGCTGCCACCAACATCAAAAACTCCACCAGCAACACCCCAAAAATAGTACCCAGATCTGTTGCAGTAGGTTGGTAATGATGAGCCTCAACATTAGGTTGACCTTGCCTAATTGATCTTTTTATAGATGTTTCTCCAGCCAATTCCTTCTTTATTAACTTCACCGTTGGTTCTTCTATTGTATTATTAAGACCTAGAGTAATAAATGAAGTCATTCCCAACTCCTGCTCAGTAGGCACAATCCATGGATGCACAACCTAAAAAAAGGATAAATGTGTTTACATAAAATAATAATTTACTGTCAGTTGGTAATGTGTCAACATAGACAACTTATCCAATAAATGATCGTTCTATTGCAATAGATGATTCATATGTGGCAATATATTAACTATCTGTTGCATCAAATTACCCATCTGTTGCATCAGTTACAATAGATGGTTAATCTATTAAGTCAAGTTCAGAGAACCAAAGCAACAGATGGGTAATCTGTTGCAAAATATGACTCATTTCTCGCAACAGATTACCAATCTGTTGCACCAGATGGGAAATTTATTAAGAAAAAGTACAATAGATGATCCATCTGTTGCAACATATGAATCATCTATTTCAGTATCTTTTTTTGAGTCAAATTATTTTACTTGAAAGAAGACTTATTGCATCATCCAGAGGGTTTAAAAGATCAACCTCCTTAATTCTTATGTTGCTCCTTGCAACCAACCATCTAAGGATCCTTGGATGAGAAACCTCATCCGGGTAATCCTTGACATACTTTCAGAGGGAAGAAATGGCTTTAAACGCCCAAGCCTAAAAAATGTAAACACGAAGCAAACAAAAAAAGTCATAATAATTATTTAATATAAACTAATGGAAAAGTATAAAAATAGTGAATAAACTTACCATGAAAGCCTAAGGAAAGCTGTACAAGGTGGTCATTTTTTGGGATAGCTTTGTCAATAAATATTTGACAGTCAACTTATAGCTGTCATATCCACAAGGATAATTATTGAATTTCTCAAGATCCTCAGCAAGTTCTAACAAATCATCTTCTATGACTTTGTAGACGTCTCTTGCTAATATAATAGAATGGGCAAACCAAACTAAGAAAAATTGCTCCTTACTTCTTTGGTATGGCTTTATCCTTGAGTTCTTCATCATGGCTCTGTAGCCACGTCCAACAATGTCTAATAACCCATCTATTTTTTCCTTGTATTTGTTGGTTTTGGTGGGTAGTCATTTGGATAATGCCTTCCCTTTATTTGAAAGTGATGGGTTAGATGTCCTGCTTGCCTTGGAATTTTTGTAGGGTGTTTCCTTGATGAGATATTCTTTTAGATGATCGCATCTCAAGCCTGTCACTATGGCAAACTCTTTCATGCCAAAACAAATCGGCATGCCACAGTAGTTGATCCAGGTTTCATCCATCTTTTTGCCTCCCCCCCTCATTCAAATCTTTATCATCCCTCACGTACTTAATCATGCGCTTGAGAAGACCATATACCATGCTCATTTGGAAAAGAATATTGTTGTCCTCAGACAGATCAAGAAAGTGTTCAAAGCAGCTCTTCTTAAAGAATTTATCTAGTTTTTCCTTCTTCATAGTATTCATAAAGTCATTAAAAGTTTCTCCAACTAAAATTTAACTACAAAATCATCAGTTAGTTCTGCAGGGTCATCTATCGGCATTGTAACTTGAAACCTGTCAGTACTAATAGTTTTGACGAGATCACGCTGAGATTTTGATCTTAATTCACGCCCTATTAGTGATGCATTATCCTCATGTTGATCATCATTATCTTTCTCACTTTCTACTTCCTCCTCCTCTTGTTTATATTCTTCTTCTTCCTCCTCACTTTTATTTTCCTCATCAGCCTCTACATACCCTTTTTCACCCCCCTCAATATCATTTTCATAACTTTGCTCAGCTTTTCTTTTCCCTAACTGAGATTGTTCAGAAAGTTCCTCCGAATCCATATGTACTCTAGCTTTTTTTGTTAGGTGGTTAGAAGTTGATCCACTTTTAATTTCTTTTCTTTTTGGAGACATCTTTTAACTACAAACAACAGAAAAACAAAAATACATTACAATTGATATCTGCACAATTTTTAAAAAAGGAGACAAATTTCAATAAATTTTTATATGCCATATTACAAAAAATATTTCAACAGATAACCCATCAGTTGAAATAGATAGGGAATCTATTTGAAGACCTATTTAGTATCACCCAATAGATGCTCCGCCTATTGCAACAGATGGACCACCAAGACCACCACCAAGACTACCAATAGTATCACTAAAACCACCACCACCAAAACCACCACCAATGACACCAATACCAACACCACTACTAAGTCCATCGACACCACCATCAATGCCACCAAGACCACCACCACCACCAATGCCACTAATAACACCACGAAAACCACCGCCGCCACCACCAAAACCATCTCTAAGACCAGCAAGATCACCAACACCAACACCAACACCAACACCAATGCCACCAATACCAAGACCACCAACACCACCACCAAGACCACCAACACCATCACCAATAGCACCAATACTAACACAAATGCCACTAATTCTAGCACCAACACCACCAAGACCACCAACACCAACACCAATACCACCAATTCCAACACCAACACCAACACCAACAACCAACAACCAACAACAACACCACACACACCATCCAACAATACTATAATAGTCAACGAAATACTGAGATAAAAAGTAGAGTTTTCTCGGGATTTTTCTATATTTTTAGCATCAAAACTCAAAATTGTTAACCCATTCTCAAAGATAATATAACAAAAACTGTTATTTTTTATTATTAACTAAAAAGCCCTAATTTGTAAAAAAAAAAAAATGCAAAACTCTTTTTGAACTCTATTACCTACAAAGACAGAGAAAATAATGGATATAAGCAAGAATGAAGTCATAAATAACAACTATATGGTCAAACATGGGAAAAAAATTGATCTGTTATGAAGAGTTGAGCAATATGTTGAGTAGTTGTTGTTTGTATTGTTGAGAGAGAAAGAAAAGAGCGATAACTAGAGATTTGAAATGATGAAACATTTTTCCTACAAATGAATGATTTGTATGGGTTGATTTGTATTTTGAAAAAGAATGACAAGGTTTGAAAAAGTTAATTTGGTCCGAATTGATCTTGATTAATTTTGTAAAAGAGATTAACTTTATCTGTTTCATCATAGTAAATTGTATTAAGTTCAATTGAAACATTGATGGATTTAATATTAGCTTAATAGCAAGTTAATATGGATTTTTCCAACTCAAATTGATCAATTGACGACTCAAGTTAGGCCGAACGCAATACCAATATCATGCAATTGCAATGACTAAATTGCAATTATAGTTGACTCTATGAACTCATCCATAATTCTCATTAAATCAATTTAGTTATTTCAAATAATAAGTTAATATAAATTGTTTCAACTCAGATTGATCAATTGACGACTTAGATCAAGAGGAACGCAATACCAACATCATGCAATTACAACAACTCAATTAAAATTATAGTTGAACATATGAAATCATCCATAATTCTAGATAAATAAATTTATGTATTTTAATCAATAAGTTAATATAAATTATTTCAACTTAGACTGATCAATTGATGACTCACGTCAGAAGAAGCGCAATACCAATATCATGCAATTGCAACGACTCAATTAACATTGCAGTTGACCCAATGAACTCATCCATAATACTATATAAATAAATTTAGGTATTTCAAATAATAAGTTAATATGAATCGTTTCAACTCAGATTGACCAATTGATGACTCAGGCCAGGAGGGACGCAATACCAACATCATGCAATTGCAGCAACTCAATTAAAATTGTATCTGACCCTATAAACTCATCCATAATTCTAGTGAAATCAATTTAGATATTTTAAATAATAATTTAATATGAATCGTTTAAACTCATATTCATTGACTAACGACTCAGGTCAGAAGAAACACAATACCAACATCATGCAATTACAATGACTCAATTAGAATTATAGTTGAACCTATGAACTCATCCATAATTATAGCTATAGGTATTTCAAATAATAAGTTAATATGAACCATTTTAACTCAGATTGATCAATTAATGACTCAGGTCAGGACGAACGCAATACCAATATCATGCAATTGCAATGACTCAATTAAAATTATAGTTGCACTTATGAACTCGTCCATAATTCTAGATAAATTAATTTAGATATTTCAAATAATAAGTTCAAATGAATTATTTCAACTCATATTGATCGATTGGTGACTCAGGTCAGGAGGAATGCAATATCAACATCATGTAATTGCAATGACTCAATTGAAATTATAATTGAGCCTATAAACTCATATATAATTCTACCTAAATCAATTTAGATATTTCAAATAATAAGTTAATACGAATCATTTCAACTTAGATTGATCAATTGGTGAGTTAGGTCAGGATGAACACAATACCAACATCAAGTAATTGCAACCACTCAACTAAAATTGTAGTTGAACCTATGAAATCATCCATAATTATAGTTAAATCAATTAAAATTTTAGATGAACTTATGAACTCAATTGAAGTTGTATTAAAAAAGATATTCAACCTGTTGCAACAGATGACTTATCTGTTGGAAATTATCAAACAGATAAAGTAATCTGTAGCAAAAGTTTACTTATCTACTATAAATTATCAAATAGACATTTTCATCTAGTGTGAAAGATGACTGAGTTGTTGAAAATTTTCAAATAGATATTGACATCTATTGAATAGATGACTTATCTGTTTTAAGATTTATTTTTATTTTAAAGAAATTTTTTATCCAATATAAAAAAATAGTAAGGCGGTAAAAAATATTTGTTGGATAACTTAAAAATTTCCTCCTTGAGTTGTCATATCTTGTATTTTCAATGTCACTGTCTCCTCGTTCTCCTCAAATTTATTAACGAATATTTAAACTCATCTCTAGAATTATCTCTCCTTAAGCCATAAATTAATTCATCTCTCTTCTTTTTCTTTCTCTCCTAGTTAGAGTAATCACAACCGTCTCCTTTTTTCTTCTTTTTCTCTTTTTTTCTCTCTTTTCTCTCCTCTTTCGCATGAGGATCCTTTTGGATCTCAATCAATCTATATCTTTTCTCAATTAAAATTGGTGTTTTGATCTCTTTGCTTTTGATATTACAGGTATGGTTCACTATTGATCTTTCTTTTTTTCTTCTTTTTTGCATGTTATTTAAATTAGTTATTTACATCTATTATTTTTATTTATTTACCCATTACCTATATCCTATTTATTGATAAAACTGAAGGAAAGGTTACTTTTAAGTCTTGAATGAATGAACTGTTGTTTTTATTAAAATATAGAAAAAGTCATATATTGGGAGAACTTTAATAACCTTTTGGCAGCATTATTTTTTTGTATGTCTTTTGTTTGTTGCTTTGTTGTTGGTGTTATTGTTGATGTTATTGGTGTTGTTGGAATATGTGGTGTTGGTGTTGTTGATGGTGTTGGAATATATGGTGTTGTTTATTTATTGGTGATTCTATTATTGATATTGGTGTTGGTGCTGGGGGTGTTGCAACTGATTCCCCAATTGTTGCAACTGATGAATTAGCTATTGGAATACATCCAATAACTCTTTCAACATATGACTAATCTGTTGCAATAGACGGAGCAACTGTTGGAAAAAATCAAACCACTAGCAAGGGTGGTTTGATTTATTCCAACAAATGACCCATATGTTGCAATATATCAGCCATCTGTTACCACAGATGCATCGACTATTGCAATAGATAGCTCATCTTTTAAACAGATGGAGAATCTGTTGCAACAGACGGGTCATTTATTGGAACGTTTGTTGTAATGTGTTGTATTTATTCAATTGCATATGGGTCATCTGTTGGAACACTTGTTGTAATATGTTGTATTTATTCAATTTTCTGTTACCTTTTTTTTAAATTATTAGACATCAATTGTAATGTTCTTTTTGTTCTTCTCTTGTTTGACATCAATTGTTTTTCTTTTGTTTGTAGATATAAAGAAGTGAAAGTTGATCAACTTTTTCCAGACCAACATAAAAGGCTAGAGTAAATATGGGTTCAGAGGAAAAAACTGCTTGCAAATGGAACCACTTTATATGTGAAAGGTATGTATTAATGATCATGTTCTCGTGAAAACACACATAGATTACATTGATTTTGTGTACTATTTTTTATCGATTAGGCATTGATCATTCAAATAAGATATCTGCAATTTTACAGGTAAGCTTTATAGGTCCAAATTGATAAGGCTGAGGGACCTTGTAGGTGGAGTCGATATCCGGTTATGGTTTAATGATGGTTTTGAAAATATTTATGTGTCAAGTTTGGTGAAGGGATCAAGTTTTGGTGGCATTGTAAGAAGATTGATTAGTGATTGGACTAATTTTAAGGGTTCAATGGACTTTTGACAGGCCTCTGAAGCATCACACTGATACAACCAAGAACGAAAATCAATATAGTTATTTTCCTAGCCCAAATTTATATTGTTGGATTGTTCGGGGTAATGCTTATACAAAATAAGGTGTGGTAAGAGAATACTTGTGAGGGAAAAGAGAGTTGATGAAGATTATACCATCTCAGACCTTTTTAAGGAATAAACACAAAGTACTAAGGAACATGTAGCGAATTTGGATGATGAAATTGACTTAAAATAGGAAAAATCTGAATCAGGTGCAAATATTAAACTGTATCCAAAAGTAAAAATTCACCAGTCATCTTAGAAAAGAAAAATGGTAAAGTGGACTGCAGCTGGCCACTTTTCTAGGTAACTGCAACTAGTTAGCGTAGTCAGGATGATCACTTTCAAAGAAAATAACAGAACACCAAGGAAGCAACTTTGCAGGCACCGACAGTTGAAATTATGTACAGTAAAGAATGAAACTTGCACCAAGAGCTTCTGAAGTTGAAATAAGGAATCAAGCCAAGGCAGCAATTTTAGAAGTTACACTTCCATCCTAGGTCTTCAATTTGTGGTTTTGGTCACGTCAGTCGTAGTAAAAACAAAAAGGCTTGGGATTTCTACGCAACTCCATATCTTTTTGTTTCCACTGCTATTGACCTGATCAGAACCACTAACATAAGGTATGGGATGCAAGTTAAAATTTAAAAATTGCCGCCTTGGCTTGATTCCTTATTTTAACTCCAGAATTTCTTGGTGCAAGTTTAATTCTTTACTGTACATAATTTCAACCCTCGGTGCCTGCAAAGATGCTTCCTTGGTGTTCTATTATTTAATCTAGAGGTGATCATTCTGACCATTCTAACTAGTCACAGTTTCCTAGAAAAGTGTCCAACTCTAGTCCCACTTTACTATTTTTCTTTGAGAGAGGACTGACGAATTTTTATTTTTTGGATACACTTTCATATTTGCACTTGATTCAGATTTCTCATGTTTTAAGTCAATTTCATCGGCCATACTCGCTAAAAGTTCCTTGCTTTTTACACTATGTTTCCTCTTCAATAAGGTCTCAGATGATATAGTACTTCATTAACTCCTATTTCCCTCGTAGGTATTCTCCTACGGCTCCTTCTGGCATATAATCATCTTCTCAAACAACTCATCCATATAAATTTGGGCCAGGGGAATTTCTATTGGTTTTTCATTCTTGTTTACTATAGTGGGAGGCTTCGTAGGCCTTCTCAAAGTCCATTGCACCCTTAAATTCAATCCAATCTCTATTAAATCTCTGCAATGCCACCAACTATTAATCCCTTCTCAAAATTTGACACGCATAAACATGAGGAACAATTGTCATTAAATCTTAACAAGGTATTGACACCATCTTCGTGGTCCTTAGGCCTTATCAATTCGAACCTATCAAACTTAACTGTACAATGCCAGGACCTTGTTTGAACGGTCAATGTTTAATCGATTAAAAACTACATTCACAAAATCATTGTACTTTATGTGTGTTGTCACAATAACTTTATCAGTAATACATAACTCCCACACATGAAAGTAGATCCATCCATCTGTATGCATCTATTCTTCCTACCCCATCTATGGCTTAATTTGAATAAACAGATGACTAACCTGTTGCAACAGATGGCACATCTGTTAAAATTATCAAACAGATAAATACATCTGTTGCAATAGATTGACAATATATTTTAAATTATCAAACAGAAAGAATATATTTTGCAACATATTACCCATCTGTTGAATTTATTTTAAAGTAATTTTCTTTTTGAAATAAAATAAAGATAAGATATTATATTTAAATCTAATTTTTAATTTACATAATTGAAAAGTAACCAATTTTATTTAATTAAGGGATTTAATTATTAAAAAAGAGGTGAACGGTCATGGATTTTTGACTAACCCATTCAAATTCAATCCTCTATAAATAGGTGATAGGTCCCTCCTTACTTATTCAGCCTACTCTACTTCTAGATATAGCTGATTCGAATTGGGACAAGGTGATTTTGCGCGACTCCTTGCAGGAACTTGAAAGAAAGATTTATGAACTCCGGTGTGAGTTGAGTGCCATCAAAGCAAGACTGGGGAGGGTCTTGCTTCTATTGGATGAGATTGGTCGGTTGACAATAATAACAATAATAATAATAATAATATTAATAATAATAATTAGGTTATATTTTTTCTTTTAGCGTATGTATTTTATTTTAGTTTAAGTCATCGCCAGGCCATCAAACTTGCCCGAAAATTCACTTAGACCCCTCAACTAAGGCCAGTACCTATCAGGCCCCTCAAGTGCTAAAATTGGTACTATCAGGCACAAAATGCTAATTTGACAAAGAGAGTGTGTTACACTCTCCTTGGGCGCGTGAACAGTAGATTAAATAATATTTTACTTTTTTTAATTAAAAAACTTATATTTAAATCATTTTATTAATATAATTTTTAATTATTATAATTTCTTAATTTAAAGAAGAAAAGAAAACCACCCCGCCCCCCTACTCGTCGTCTTCTTCAGCCCCTCTCCTTTCATCATCTTCTTCTCAACCCTCGCCCCCATTCATCGTCTTCTTCACAACCCTCTGTCATCATCTTCTTTTTTTGCAATTCACGACCTCATCATCGTATTCTTTAGCCATTTTTAATGCATTTTTCGATGAGACTTACCGAAAAATCAATTTCAAAATTTCAAGATTGTTTGAAATTACATGTTTATGAACTTAAATAACTCAAATTCAATATAATGGGGAACCATTTTCTTACATAAAATGGAGAAATTGGTATCCTTGATGGAGAAAGTATCATGAGAAATTAGTAAATCGAAAACTAGTTTGTATTTTAAAAAAAAAAGTTCAGTTTCAGTTTGTAATTTTTTCTTTTTAAAAAGTCTAGTTTCTTGCAGAACAATGGAGAATAGAATGGAAGGGGGGAAGCGAGTAAACCAGTTTTAATTTTTTTATTTTAAAGTTCATCTTCTGTAAACAATGGAGAAGAGAATAAAAGGGGTGGCATGGGAGAGGGGGTTAAAGGGGACGGGTGGGGTGGGGGGTTGAAGAAACTAATTTTTATTTTTATTTTTTAAAGAATTTATAATTAGTTTTTAATAATTATTTGACCCACAATGCCATGTGTTAGATTTCAATTAGCCCTTTTTGCCACATCATCGCGAGTGTTTTACACACACTTGAGCTTTTAGCTTGTTGGACAAAAAAGGCCCAATTAAATCAAAATTCAGGTGGGTTAGGGGCCTGATAGGTAAAGGCCTTAGTTGAGGGGTGTAAGTAATTTTTTAGGATAATTTTGAGGGTCTGTCGATGACTTAAGCCTTTATTTATTATATCAGATCTACCTAGGGAGGAACCTAATGTATGTTTTATTTTTTATTGCTTTTTGTATGTAATGTATTCAAAAATCTATGTTTGGTCGACTTTGACTTTTTAATTATTATTTAATTTTCATTATATCTATTCTTTATTCTCAACATATTGACGATTGGAGGTAGGGATTGAGCATTTATTGCAACGGATGGACCTTATGTTGCAACAGATGGCTAATCTGTTGAGATAGATGGATCATATGTTGCAACATACGGTTATTAATAAAAAAAAGGGTTACTATTATTGAAAGAGTGAAAAGTCATGACTTTTTGATTACTTATTATAAAAAAAATAGTTCATAAATAAATAATAAGAAAATAAATGATAAACACAATTTATAACCGTAAAAAATGGTTATTTAAATTTAATAATTGACATTAATATTAAATAGGCGAAAAGTCGGGACTTTTCACCATTTTTGTTTTTAAATCTATTTTTTTAATTTATATACTAAAAAGTCACCAATTTGAATTAATTAAGGTATATGATGATTATTAAAAAAGAGGTGAACAGTCGTGACTTTTTATCTAACACATTAAAAATAGCTGATGAATCAAATTCTCCATCTGCAACTGATAATCAGTTGTTAAAGAAATCAAAACAGCTCCTCCAACAGATGGTTCATCTGTCACAATATATATTCCATATGTTGCAACAGATGTCTCATCTGTTGCATATATGAACCATTTGTTGCGACAGCTGGTAAATCTGTTATGACAGATGGATTATCTGTGATGAAAGATGGATTATCTATTGAAACAAATGGACCATCTGTTGGAATAGCTCAATAAAAATGGTTATTATTAAAAGAAACGGTTATTGAAAAGGTGAGAAGTCTTCAATTATTTAATTGAGAAAAAATGATTAGTTAATTTTAAGAACTAATTACTATTAAGAAGCTGAAAAGTCATGACTTGTCACAATAATCAAAAAGTCACCAACTTGATTTAATTAAGTCATGACTTTTCACAGAAAACAAAAATTCAATAGTTTGAATGTAATAAATAAAATGGAGGTGAACAGTCATGCCTTTTTGCCTAACATATTCAAATTCAATCCTCTTTAAATAGCTCCCTCCTTACTCTTCATTCTACTCCACTTTATTTATTTCTTGCATCTTGTCTTTCATATTACATCTTCAACTACTTCCCTTCAAAGACCAAATTCCTTTTTCACTGAGGTAAGTTTTCTTTTTTGTATGTAAATCTACAAGTTGGTATTATACATTGTATTACATTGAAACTCTTTCTTTTACTTTTGTGTTTACATTTTTTGCTAATTCATGCGTGTTCTAGATATGGCTGATCCTATTTGGAACTTTGCTATTCTGTGCGACACCCTGTGGGAACTTCAGAGAAAGGTTAATGACCTGCAGGGGGAGTTGGGCGCCATGAGAGCAAGGATGCTCCAAGAGATTCGCAGGCTGAGGAGGGCCCTACTGCTGCCAGTTGATGATTGGTTGGCTGACAATAATAAAATTAGGTGATATTTTTTCTTTTAGCGTATGTATTTTTATTTTTTTATATCGGATCTACCTACCTAATGTAATTTTTTTGTTTAAAAAATTATGTTTGGTCGACTTTGATTTTTAATTCTTATTTAATTTTTATATTGTCTATTTCTTTTTCTCAACAAACATGTCGACAGTTAGACGTAAGGAATAATTTTAAATCCAGTAGCAATAACAAGAGTTTGAGTTTTTTCAACAGATGGACCATCTGTTGAAACAGATAGGTCATCTATTGGGTTTGTGGTAGGAATTGTATTGTGTTTTTCCAACAGATTACCCATCTGTTATAATAGATTGGTCATCTGTTGGAGGAATACATTCTAATTTGATGAACTGTATTGTGTTCTTCCAGCAAATGTCCATCTGTTGCAACGGATGGGTAATCTGTTAAAAATAACTTTGTGGTCTGTTGTATTTAGTTCCTATTTTACCTCTTTCTATTGATGACAAGTTAATAAAAAAGATATTTTATATAATAAATAATAAAATTTATGTTCACAATAATGAGTTAAAAATTTCAAAGTCCATAACAAACAACAGCACAAGTTTTGTTATTGCAACGATCATGGTAGATTACGATCTGTGCATGTAGTTCTTTTGTGGCCAACATTCTTACATACAGAGCACTTGTTTTTTCTTGATGGAAATAAATCTTTGACTCTACGCCTCTTCTTATATCGCCTTCTTTCTGGTTTTATAGTGTTTAGGTCAATATATGAAGGAGCTATTAATATCCCCAAAATCTCTACAGGAACAACTCAAGATTCTTTGGGAGGCACCGGATTAATATTCTTACTATACTCCATTATATATCTTTCCACCGAATAATATAGAGACAAGCACTCATAAATTTTAGCTCTATATTGTACACCATATTGGGCTCGAAGCGCTGCCATAGCATGTGGATAGGATATTTTGTCCAAGTCAAAACTCTGCATGTACAAGATCTTGTTTAAAGATTGATCATGGCAACATCATCATGACCATCGATACTGAACTTGTAATCTGCTATTTGATGAGCAAATACCCTATTCCCCAAACAAACGTCTGTTAATATTTTTTTCCACTTCCAAAACAAATCTGGTTCCTACGTTCGCAAACTGCATATGCCTTTCGTGAAATAATTTACCATACTTCTTGTTTATTTCTTCAAATAGCACCACGATGAGAAATTCTCTTTCAATGCCAAATAATGAATTTACTGATTCAACTATGTCTGACGTCATAATATTATACCTACACAGAAGAATCACTTAGTACGACATCATACTAAACTTGTAACTCAAACAAGATATTAAATTCATAAGAATGTACCTATTTGCTTGACAGAATGCCCGACTCCATCTCTTGAAACCAACATATACGAGATGTTTTGCTGCGTTGGGATGTATATCCATTATTTGATTGAAATGGTTAAAAAATTCATCTCTATTATATGATTTAGCTGCTCTATAAAAAAGGGTCACGACCCTTTCGTTGTAAAAGTTGTTTCGAATATTATCTCAAAGATACCTAATGCAACAACTAATTGAACCCATCTTTAGGATACTTGGATGTCTATCCAAAATAAAACTCAACTCTTTGATATTTTTTATGCAGCTTCATATTTGTTCAAAAAAATATCCATATGAGGCATCACATTCCTTGTCCACTACACAAAAAGTGACATGAAAAATGTGACTCATCCTGTGCCATCACCACTAGCAAAACTCCATTATATTTACTCCTCAAGAAAGTCTCGTCGATGGCTATGAATTTTCTCAAATGTTGAAAACCAAGAATCCAGGCATCATAGGATACCAAAAAGCTCTTGAACCTTCCGTTTTTATCAACATGCAATGCCGTCTTACTTTTGAGATTTGTAGACTCAAGCACGTAACAATAGGCATCAAGGACTGCATACCCATGCTTATGTGTCCCCCTAACCAAGTCCTTAGAAATGCCCATAGCCATATATATCATTCAATAACTAACCGTAACACCCAATTCTATAAGAAGTTGATTGGTCATATCACTTGTAGAAGGTACTTTACCATTGGGGAATCTATTCTGGAAATATTGATAGAGGACCTTTGTCGTGGCTAGGGGATTTTGGATCGTATTGTGCTCCGTGTGTGATAGTTTTTATAAATATTAATAATGAATCTGTCAAAACTTAAGTATTTCATAGACCTCAACCACCACTTGTATTTCAGATTTAGCACATCTGAAGGGAAAAACTTTGCTCGAATTAATCACCTTCTTTACTCTAAAATCTTTTTCCAAGAAAGCAATAAACAAAAAAGTAGATAGTTCTGTCTTATCCTTGAATGACATTCCCTTGCAAAATCCGGTCTCATCATCTTGACGATTACCAGACTGTGTTGATGAAGAAGAACTGCCCACTGTATTGCTCGCAACAACAGGCTTAGGTGTTTGATCATCTGGAATATTCATGTCCAGATTATCCAACTTATCATCAAAAATGTCTTGTTGTTTTTATTCTTCTACATTCTGGTTCTCATTCTCTCTCATTTTTTAACTGCGTATACCCTTAACACCGGCTTATCTGAATCACTATGATAAGTACGCAACCGAACCTGATCAGTTATCTTGAAAGGTAGTAGCCTCTGATTTTCAAAGGAGTTGTATATGTAGCTGATGACGACTTCTTTCGATTAACAATTCAGTCCACAATAGTTGATGATTAAGTTCATAAAATCATCATACGAAGCATCACTTTAGATAGTCATAGCTATTGTCTCTAGCATTTCACCCTTCTTCCAATGCCATACATATAGATTGCTCTTCTCAGTCCATTCACCATGACAATCCACCCCTATTATTATTGATCCCTCTATTAGTGGTACCTAAATAAAGTCGTTTGTTAAAAAAATTTAATAATGACATCATAACAAAATTAATAGTAATTTTATATTGCATAACATGAACCCCAATAGATGAGTAATCTGTTGCAACTGGTCAGTGATCAGTTGCAACAGATGACTCACCTATTGGGATTCATGTTATGGTCCTAAATCTAATTCTCTGTTATAACAGGTGAATCATATGTTGCAATAGTTTATCCATTTGTTGTCACAGATGAAGCGTCTGTTAGGATAAATGTAACAGTACTAAAAAACCTTTGAAGTTGATTCCAACAGATGCGTGACATATTGCAACAGGTAACTAACTTATTGAGATAGATGACTTACCTATGCAACAAATGACGCATCCATGGGAATCGAGTTCATGTTTTATTGCAACAGGTAACTAATCTAGTTCAACGGATGACTCCTTTGTTGTAACAGATAACTCTTCTGTTGCAACATATGACCCATCTATTTAATTCATGTTATTACACTATAGAAACATAAATATGAATCCAAATTATGAGTCTTTCATTGCAACAAATGACTCATCTATCGCAATAAATAGGTGATTTGTTTAAACAGATGGCTCTTCTATTGGATTCAAGTTCGAGTGCTATCCATTATTGAAAAAACAACATAGTAGTAGTGTACTCAGATGACAAATTTAACTAAAAATCATAATTTTACTTACCAAAGTCACCTATGAAGTAATGTCAAAGTGATGTACGAAATAAAATTTAACCTAAATGATTTGTCAAGTAGCAGCAATAGTGGTAACAATAACAACAATGGTCTAAAACAAAAAAAAATGATGATGATGATAATGATAATGAAGAAGACAATGAAGATAATGAAGCAGAAGATGATGAATAAAGTAGCAGTAGCAATGAACAACAAAAATCATGAAGAGGGAGAAAACAATAATGAATGAGAAGAGAGAGAAAGGCGCATTTTTTCCTCTGTTTTTTGTTATATTAGGTTAATATTTGGATCAAAGTGTAAATT
The DNA here is from genome assembly GCF_002878395.1 of Capsicum annuum. Taxonomy (NCBI): domain Eukaryota; kingdom Viridiplantae; phylum Streptophyta; class Magnoliopsida; order Solanales; family Solanaceae; genus Capsicum; species Capsicum annuum. The sequence continues at coordinate 31,200,411 of NC_061120.1, read as the reverse complement.
AAAAGAACTTGTGGGATATTCTCAAACTTCCCCAACTTTTAAATCCATAATAAAGTAATTGCCTCCTACACTCAATTATTAAAATTTGAGTTACCTACACCTCATTTTGAAACTCTTTTGACTTTTAACTCAATTGCCCTTCTTGTTTTATGTCACGATCCAAAAATGAGGGTCATGATGGCACCTGTCGTGGCGTATCTTGACAAGTAAGCCTATCACCCAAACTGATACAAAAAGAGGAAAAGACAAAAATATCCCAAGGTAAGGCTTGTAGAACGAAGTCGGACCATATAAGGAATCATAATAATGCAGAAAGAACTTATCCAAAATACCAATCATGCCTAAAACCAGGTGTCAATAGTATAAGAACTACTAATACAATCCAAGAGTCAAATACATCAGAAAAATAACTACAAAGGAATAATAATTGTCTCTGAATATCGACAAAGGCATAACTACTATAGCAAGATAGAAGTGAACTTCGAACGCATGAATGTCCAACCGCTACCTTAGAAGCTCCAAAAATCGCCCAAGTCAATCAAGCTGAGGCGCACTCGGGCATAGACCTGCACCAAAAGGGCTTGTACTCAGTAGATATCATAGACCGACCAAGCAACGTAGTAAATAAAGCATACAAAATATACACTAATGGCACGTCACTTGCAATCAAAAAATATCCCACAACGGTAGCCTACATCGCTTGCACTAACAGTTCTAATATATCTCACATATATTACAACATCATACTAAGATAGAATAAAAGCATGTATTGTATCACATATAAGAAGAATAAGAGGGAACATGCATATACAAGATCATTAAATACAAGTAAAAAAAGATACGAAAAATAAATAGATGACAAGTCAATATGCCAAACATAACACAATACAGTAAGTGCAATGTATATGATGATGATGACGATGATGCACGAGGTCGACGCACAACCTCCGGGATCATCACATAATCCCCGTATATACCTACGGAACTAAAGTTTCTCGACGTAGGACCCGTGGAAGATTCTTCAACCCATATACAATCCATATATATCATATCTTCTTTCCAGTTCATCCCTTAAAAAGGTGTTATCAGGTGTTGCCAATGTTTCTCAGATGTTGTCACGGTGGTACCAATGTTTCATGAATGAGGATGTAATGCTCACAAACAATCACAATGAGTATTTCCACAACCAACCACATGATATATTTTCACAACCAACCACAATGATACATTTTCACAATCACATAAGCCAATATCCACTCATTATTTTTGTTTCATCCATAAATTTCCACATGTCTCATATGTCAATAAAATATGAATATAGTCACAATACACCAATGGTACCACATTAAGCATTTTAACAATGTAATACAATAATTCACATGTATTGAAGGCTATCAATATTATATAAGACCCCATACGGTCACACATATCACATAATAACATAATTTTGATAATTACATCACATATAAGTCCCCACATGGACACAACACATAAATATCCATTTTTGTGATTAGTTCCCACCCTTAACATGCATTTTATATCATCATTTACTACCCAACCCATTCTGAAAGAGTTAAGCCATAACCTACCTCAAAAGTCGAAACTGGCCCGCTACACTTCAAATCCACAATCTTACTTTTCACGAACAACCCCTAACTCCACTAAAAATATCAAATATGAAATCTACGCTCAAAATAAAACCAACGACACCCATATTGACTACTTTTGATTCGGGGTCAAAACCGATCCCCGAAATGGATTTTCAAAAAAGAAGGGTAAAATTAGAACTGTACTTCAAAAACATGTTCCTCATATTTTTAGGAACCTACAGCTGAAAACTCAAGTTAAATCAAGTCAAAAACGAGGTTCAAATCAAAGAAATCCGGATTAAAATCAAGAATCAGAGTTGTTTTGAAGGTTAAATTAATGAAAAATTAGTAATTATAAAATAAAAATATTATTCAAGTGAAAGGAGTGAAATTGGAGTTTAAAAATCAAGCCTTTAGTTTTTTGAGATTTTGAGAAATTAGTCAAGAAATTACTAAAAATATGGTGAATTCTTACCTTTAATCCATAATAAAACCAAGAAAAAAGTGTTAATCTAGCTTCTCAAGCTCTCATAAACTTTTCTTTTAAGATCCCACAATATTTTAGCATTTAACTCCCAAGAGGAAAGATGAAAAATGAACAAAATGAGCCCAAAACTGCTATATATATTGCAGAAAATCTACACAAAAAGAGCTGAAAAGCTGTTCTTTTTTAAGTCAATCCAAAATTCGTCGAGGTGTCTGGGATTCGTTCGGAGTTCAATATATGTAAATGAACTATATAGCCATACTAAATTTGACGTTCCAAACGCGTTGGCGAAATCAGATTTTCGAAAAAATATCATTTTCACAAAATTGAGCCCCAAATTCGAAATCACTATTTTCCAAATCGAGGGTTGAAATGAGATGTAAAAGCCGTAAAATCATACCAGATATGCTAACACCCTAAAATCGACATTCCAGATCTACTGGTGAAGTTGAATTTTTCATCTGAGTTTATTTTGATCAAATGTGGATCCCACACCCATATTTCCAATTTTTCAACTTTTCGATCAATAGGTCGAAATGAGCTCGGGTGCACTGGGACTCGAACCAAAGGTTTATCTAGCCTAAAATTGATATTTCAGAGCTTCTGGCGCAGTTTGTTTGGTCATCCATCTCGCAGATCAAAAGATATCTACATAAGTCCAAAATAAGGCTCTCGAAGTCATAAAAAAACCACAATATTGCATAAATGACATCAAAATGCATCAAAAATTGTGTCAATCACTCCCTCACCCCAGAAATACCATAATGCAACTACGGAGAGGGATAAAACAGTCAAATCACACAAAATCACAAATTTTACATATTTCATCAAATTTTTTAGGTTGTTACACTATATGTGATATTTTTCATTTTTTGAAAGCCAGACTATATAAGTCAGTCTGTGAGTTTAGATATAAAATATTTAATTTTGTAAAAATTAAATTTATATATTTAAAAATTTTATTAAAAATATTAAGAGTCACAATAATTAATAATTTAAAATATTTAAAAATTATAATTAAATATAAACTTATTTAAATTTTAAAATTCAAAAAATGCCACATAAATTAGAGAAGGACCATAATTTAGTTGCTGGAAAATAGAGTTAAGGTTTTGTTTTCGAAGGTTTATTTTGGAGATTATAAAAGATATTAACGATAAAATATTATTTTTCTGTAAATTAAAAGTGCTTATAAGTTAAAATATGACTATCTTAAAACTTTAGATTGATAATTTCTTATAGTTACTCCCTTCTTCATTTTGGCTAGACACATTTTATTTTTTATGGTGATTACAAAATTATAAATTAAATAATAAATTTTATCATTTCATTCTTTATTTATATTAATGATATTCATTGAACACAAGAATGTACATTAAAATTGTAATTATTTACATTTAATATACACTATTAATTATAGGAATAAAATAAAATAAAAAATTAATTAATTCTATTCTGATTTAGTAAGTGATCAACTAATATAAAATATTTATTTTTAGTAGAACGATCATTAAAATGAGAGGGAATGAGTAATATTATTACTACTTCTCTGGTCCGTTTTTATTTGCTTATATTAAAAATAGTTATTATTATAAAATATTACTAATTTTTCAACATTGTTGATTTTTATATTCTCCTATTCTAAAATAATTGACCTGTTTATTAAAAAAATTATTTTAAAATAATTGACATGTTTAAACGATCAAGATATAATTAATTATTTTTTTCAAGTCTACCCTTAGTATTAATTATTTTAGAATTAAGAGACACATAAATAAATGAAGATTAAATAATTAAGAAGGTATATATTAGTCAAATCACGTTCCTAATTAATTTTTTTGAATTGTGTAAATTTTTTACATGCCAACTATTTTAAAATAAAGTTAGTAATTGAATAGATGCATGACTGATGTGAGGAAGGAAGAAGAATTTAACTATCACCCTAGATGCAAAAAAATTAAGTATAACCCATTTGTGTTTTGCTGATGATCTCCTTATGTTCACTAGGGGTGATGTGATATCTGTACTAAAGATGAAAGAAAAGTTTGATATGTTCTCTGAGGCTTCAGGTCTAAAAGTAAATATGACAAAGAGTCAGGTCTACTTTGGTAGGGTAAAGACAAACATTCAAAGTGATATTCTGCTAGCACTTGGCTATTAGAAAGGTGAGCTTCCATTCAAGTACTTAAGAGTACCATTATCTACTAAAAGACTTACTGCCCAACAATGTAAACCACTTGTGAAGAAAATCACTATCAAAATCACTAGTTGGATGGCTAAGAGTCTTACATATGCTGGTCGACTACTATTGATCAATTCTGTTCTATTTTGGGTGCAAGCTTATTGGTCCCAACTATTCTTGCTACCTAAAAAAGTGATAAAATTGATAGAAGCTAGTTGCAGAAGCTACTTATGATCAGAGGAAGCCAGCATTATCAGAAAAACACTAGTGACATGGGATAAGGTTTGTCTTCCAAAAAGTGCAGGAGGTCTGAACCTTCTGAACTTGCATACATAGAACACTGCTGCAATATATAAACCATTATGGGTTCTTAGTCAGAACAAGGAAAAATTATGGATAATATGGGTTCATCAATACTATATAAAGAGGCAAAATATTTTCTCTCTGATGATCCCTAAGCAGGCCTCTTGGATGATCTGGAAAATTATAAATATGAGGAAGTGCTAGTAGCAACTTGAAAACATACATGAGCTTATAAAAAATGAAAAGTCTCAGATAACTAAAGCTTATAAAAAGTTGTGTGGGCCCTCAACAAATATGCCATGGAGGAGAGTCTACTGTCACAACATTGCAGAACCAAAGCAAGAGTTTATATTATGGCTCTATTTGCATAGACGCCCGAGGACTAAAGACATGCTAGTAAAATGGGGTTTAAAAATGAAAAAAGACTATGTGTTCTGCCAGAATCACAAAGAAAACAGGAACCATTTATTTTTTTAATGCAGTATCACTAGAAGGATATGGTTTGCTATACTGAGATGGCAGAAAAGAAGTAACAACTCTAAGGAATGGGATGTAGTATGGAAATGGGTGAATCAGCAGTTTGCTGGAAAGCATACAAGGGGGAGGACCTTAAAAGTCAATCTAGCTGCAGTGGTGTATATCATATGGATCGAAAGAAATGCTCGGATATTTTCGAAGAAGGCTACAACAAATGAGATCTAATTCAAAAAGTGGAAATTAACTTATGTACCACAGTGAGAGCTAACAGTAATTTATTTTCATATATAAGCTCCCTTTAGTAGAGGGGATTTTGTAGTTTTGAATTTCTTTATGGTAGTAGTTGTAGAAGTAGATGAAAATAAAATACAAATACAAATAAAATGAAATCACAAAAAATAAATGCAATATGTAGTCAACTATAAAATGCAAATATAAAATAGGTCTTTAAAATACAAATTCAAATTGTATAAATATAAATAATTGTGAGAACTATAAAATAGAAATACAAATGTGAATTATAAAATATAAATATAAGCGCGAACTATAAAATACAAATATAATTGTATCAATGAATACAAAATATAAATGATGAATGACTATAAAATACAAATACAAGTAAGAATTACAAAATATAAATCAAAATATAAAATATAAATATAAATACAAGCGTGAATTATAAAATACAAATATAATTATATCAATGAATATAAAAATATAAATGATGGTGTAAATACAAATACAATAAACGATTATGGTATTTTAGTTATCACTCATGACATGTGGTCGGCATAGCCATATATTATTAAAAAATATAAAATATAAAATAGAATAAAAATAAATAAATAAATAAATTAAACTAAAGAGAAGTAAAAACTATAGATAAAAAAGAGGAAAAAAAGAAAAATAAAAAATAAAAAAAATAATAGAAAAAAAAGAAGAAAAAATGAAAATAACAAAACACCAAAAAGGAAAAAAAGGAAAAAATACAGAAAAGAAAAAAGCAAGAAAAAAATAGGAGAAAAAATAAAAAAGAAAAAAAGATGAAAAGAAAAAATAAAAAAAATAGAAAAAGGAAAAAAAAAAGAGAAAAAGAGGTTATATAAAGAAGAGAAAAAACGAAAAGAAAGAATCAAAAAAAGAAAAAAGAAAACAAGAATATAAAAAAAAACAAAAAGTAGAAAAAGAGGGAGAAAAAATAAAAAAATAATGGTGAATACAGACACAATGAGTTGTTATGATATATTCGTTATCATTCATGACTTGTACTCGACGTAACTATATTTTTGAATTACAAAAAATATAAAATATAAAATACAACAAAAAAAGTAAAAAAATGAGAAAGAGAGAAAAAAAAAGAAATTTAAAAAGAAAAAAAGGGGAAAGAGAAGTAGGGGAATAGAGCAGCAGAAGCGAAGTGAAACTATGAACAAATGACTCGATCCTTGACCTCTCCTTGCTCTACTAGGGTGAATTATGTAAATCGTCTCATCTAAAAACTCGAGATAGAAGACAGAAAAAAAAAACGAAAAAGAAAAAAAAAGAAGAAAAGAGAGAGAGAAAGATTATAAATTATAATTTTGAAAGTTAGGTTAGGAACACTCCAATTTTGCTGAAACCTAGACTATTTTTATAAGTCCTCCTTTAGATAAATATTTTATTAAGATTTTAATTGCAAGTTGTAGCAACTTTTTTAAAAAATAATTAATTTATTTTATTTTAAAAAACTCAGTAAATAATTTTTTAAGAATAAATAACTTTTCTTTTTAGGAATTAGTATTCAATATCTCATAAATAAATATGCTCATAATTATGGATAAGTAAAGTATGATCAATATTATATCTACCTTTATTATCATTAGTTTTTCTAGATCAACTTTATTGGAACAAAAATATTTTATCAAATTCACACGTTTCATCTTAACTACACTTTTTTTCTATTCATTCATCTTCATGAACAAATATCTTCCTTTAGAGGAACTATTTTAGTATCAATTTGATATCTATTAAACATTTATATCTTTGGGGGTTAAATTTCGTTTCATTTATTTAATTTTTTTTTCTTGAGTTTCAGTATAAGTTCATATATCTATTGATTTCACTGTTGTATGAACCATATCTTCTAATAGATTGAATTTCGTTTCTCTTAATCATTTCATTTTTTCTCTTTAAATTTTGCTTTTAAAATAAAATAAAATTTAATAGGTATATAATAATTAAAATATCTCCTATATATTTGTGTTTATCTTTCCAACTTACCTTAATTATCATGTTTGTAGTTATTAGGGGGTAAAATTTGATAATTTAATTATATTCTTTCCTTTGTTATTGGGTAAATTCTATTTGTATTAATCTTTTCATCTTATCTTAAATATCGTGTTTGTACTTAGTTAAAATTATTTTATATGTACCTTAATTATTGTGTTTATTCTCTTATCTTTCTACTCCTTCTCTCATCTTCTACAAGAATATACATTCAAGTGAATATCAATCAGATTTTGTTCGTGGAGTGATTTTTATTTGTGAATTTATTTGTCTGAATTTTTATCAAAAGAATCATAAAATGAGTATACAAATATGTGTATACATAAACTAAATATGAATTTAAATTTTAAGAGTTATTAGATATGACAAATAAGTTGTCATGACAATGAATTGTTATGTTAAAAAATTATTTGTAATATGTAGTTTCCTCAATACAGACCTAATATTTGAAAAAATAAAACATTTTACCTGTTATTTAAAATAGAACATTACATATTGAATTCATACACTACTACAATTTTATATCAATTTATATACTTTCTTCATATAGTATAAAATAACTAATCACATATATGAAATACAATTTATATTATGTACACTTTTCATATACTCTTTTTATATGATACAAAACAACTAATCACATCCTGTGGAACATCAATTTATATATCTTTTTCTATTCTCTTATATTATTTTCATATAATACAAAAAATTAATCGCATCATATAATACATCAATTTATATACCTTTTTATAAACTGTCATGAAATATGAAATAATTAATTAAATTATATGGGACATTAGTTTATATGCTTTTGTCATACAATACTAAGTTATATACCTCTTTCATACAATACAATACAATCAATGTGTATATAAAAAACAAAAATAACTAATGTCACATCATGTTTAATGTCTAGAATGGTAGATCTTCTATCTCTTGAGTTCCTCTAGTTGAATATAAACTGCTTTCACCAATAATGAATTTGGCACTACACTATTTCATCCATAATCATATCCTTCAACGTCGTGTCAATGAAAATTTAATGAAGAAATCTTCAACATTCTTTTTTTGATCCAGATATATCTTTACTCTGGTATCATTGTGTATGATACTTGACGGACATCAATCACTTATCAAAAATTTAATGTCAATTTAAATTAAGTTAATGTTGATCTTGAGTTATTTTGCTATTGCATTTATCAATCTTTTATACTTGATATCTACATCATACATAATCCCATCTACAGAAAAATCTTTAGGTCTATGTAATACCCCGATCGTTTCTTAAGCCTAAATCCGTATTTTGAGTGGATATGTATGACTTCCAAAGTGATTTATGTTTAAACCATGTTGTATTTCTCTAATTTCTACTTTTTGTCATGTAGAGCATTGATAAGCTTTTCATCAATACCAATTTCATTGAGATCGACATCGAACGAGGGAGTTATGGTCGTTTTACTGAACGATGTCGGATCACCCAGGTTTGACGGTCGACCTGGCGGACCGTCAGGTTCCTGGTAGAACGTCAAGTACCCCGTAAAGCCAAGGCAGTGACTCCTTTTTTAGGCCATTGTGCGATGGCCAAGTTGGTGGACCGTCAAAAAAGTTGACGGACCATCAAGGAGTCTGTCAGGTCAAGACAGAATATCTCATTTCTAGCCCTCGAGTGACGGATGACTTGGTGGTTCATCAGTTTCCTGACAGACCATCACGTCGAGGCAGAACGTTCCAGTTTTGTCACTCGAGTGATGGACGATCTGGTGGACCGTCAAGATACTTGACGGACTATTAGATCGACCATCACAGGCCCCAATCAGTGAGTTTTATCTTTTTTAAAAGATCATTTTGGTCATTTCCGCCCCATATGGTCTTATATATATCCTAGTAGAGAATAGCCATTTATTTTCCTCCTTTCCTCTTCCAAAAAATATCTAGAAATTAGGGTTTCTTCTAAAATCAAAAAATTCAATCTTCTTCCAAGAAATTCAAGTATCTTCCATAGATTTCTCCAAGTTGTTTAAGAATTAAGCTCCCTTAGTCAAAGTCATCAAGGATTGATGTTGATAGTTGTGGGACAAAGGCCGAGTATGAGATAGTGATAACGAGATTGAGGTTTTACTCCCTGACAAGAGTACAACACCCCCGCCATTGTGGGGTTCTCTCCTTAGGAGGGCAAAACGTTAGACTCCATGCGGCTCACATGGTGTAGTTATGTCCGTTATAAGAAACTCGCACGTCCATAATGATCTAAGTAACATGAGTTACCGAGTCACTCTAAGTCATGAGTCAAAGAGTTTGAGTTGATTTAAATGATTTACGAGGTTTATGAAGCATATGTTATTACTAATGACTTTCGGAAATGATGTTTTAGATAATTCAAGCGAAGAGAGTTGTTATTGTTAGTATGCATGATTTTCTTATACATTTATGATATTATTTAAAATGTTGCGTCCACCCCCACATACTCAGTACATTCCTAAGTACTGACTCCTATACTCTTTTGTACTCTATATTTCCTCATGATATAGGTTCAGGCTCTCAGTCTCAGCAGCGACAGTGATCTTTGAGTACCTTCATCTTCATTTCTGCGGTTGGTGAGTCCTCATGGTTCGTGGACTTGTGTCTCCAATTTTGTCTTATTAATAGATGGTTGTTTACTTTCAGTTGAGTACGAGTCAGTTGGGGATCTGCCCCAATGGCTCCTCCGTCCTATGAAGTAGAGGCTTTGTCAAACTAGTGTGCTAGCATGTACAATGATTTCAGTATTTTATTTGTACAGAATCGTATTTCTCTATATCTCAGTATGTTCATGTCATGATTATTCTTCCCTACTTTATGATGATTTGTGTCGTAGAGAGTTCTAAAGGTGATAACAGGCTTAGAGGGTTAGCTTGAGGCCACGTGTGGCCTTGAGCACCATGTGATATCTCGAAATAGGTTCTCGGGGCGTTACAAGCTTGGTATCAGAGCCTAAAGTTCAAGGAGTCCTAGGGAGTCTGACAGGCCGTGGTACGTAAAGTCTTGATCATCGGTGTGTAGCGCGCCACATCTATGAGCAAGAGGCTATGGGACGTTTTAGGAAAAGTTGTTTCTTTCTTTCAAGAGTCTATTGTGCCTATGACTGTTTCTCTCTGTAGTTAATTAGTGCTCTCTTATGATAGAAAATGCCTCCTTGTAGAGCTCGCAGAAACAACGAATGACCTCAACCCATTGATCCTTTAGGTGAGATGGTGTCCCATACCGAATTCCGGGCAGCTTTCCAAGCGCTAGCCCAGGCGGTCACCGCCAACGCCCAAGCCAACACCCAGGCTACTATTCTACCTCCACAAGGGAATAATTCTATTGCAGCCTGGGTTCGTGACTTTATGTGAATGAATCCACCTGAGTTATTTGGGTCGAAAGTAGGTGAAGACCCACAAATGTATTTAGATGAAGTGAGAAAGATCACACAGATTATGCACGTGATGGAAGAGGAATATGTTAAATTGGATGCCTATTGAATAAAAGATGTTGCTGATGATTGCGTGGAGATGTGGCGGAAAAGTAGAGGGGAGAATGATACTCCTCTGACTTGGCAATTATTCTAAGAAGCCTTCTTAGATATATTATTTCCCTCGGAGCTGAGGGAAGCAAAATTAGAAGAATTTATGAACTTAAGACAGGGCCCCATGACAGTTAAGGAGTATTTCCATAAGTTTAACCAGTTATCTAAGTATGCTCCTGGTATGATGGTTGATTCTAGAACTAGTATGAGTAAGTTCTTGGTCGGTGTATCTGGTTATGTTGTGAAAGAGTGTAGATCCGTTATGCTTAATAGGGACATGGACCTTTCAAGACTAATGATTCATGCTCAGCAGATTGAAGCAGATAAAGTGAAGGAGAGAGAGAGAGTGAGAGGGAATAAGAGAATTAGATCAGAGCAATAGGGGTATAGTTAGGCTAGATTTTCTGGAGGGATCCGCCCTCAGTTCCAGATCTGTTCTCTTATGCCACGCCTTCATCATCTAGTACTCCTGCATTCAGAATTAGGCAAGAACAAGGTAATAGGCCTACTATGTCTAAGTCCCAGGATAGTTGAGTAACAGACCTCATCCTCTCCCATGTCCAAAGTGCGGTAGAGACCATCCCGATGAGTGCTTAATCGATCAGAGGGGTTGTTTTGGTTGCGGTAAGTTGGACCACAAGTTTAAGGATTGTTCTTTTGCTAGACAGGGGAGTCGCGATGTTCGTCCTCAGAGTCAGGCTATTAGTGCTCCAGCCCCTGTAGTTCATCCTACCCCTCTTTAAGGTGCCTCGTCTAGTACTGCAGGTGGTCGGCACCAGAATCACTTTTATGTTATACCACCCCGCCAGGAGCAAGAGGATTCACCACATGTTGTTACTGGTACGCTTTGTATTTTTCATTTCGATGTGTATGTGTTGCTGGACCCTGGGTCAAGTCTTTCTTATGTGACTTCTTTGGTGGCTGTGATTTTGAAATCAGTGCTGAAAAGATTTTTGGGCCTTTCTAGTCTCTATACCAGTGGATGAATCTATTGTTGCTAAGCAAGTATATAAGAAATGTCCTATCATTGTTCTTAACAGAGTCATGTTTGCAGATTTGATTGAGCTAGACATGGTTGATTTTGATATTATTCTGGGTATGGATTGGCTACACTCATGTTATGCGTCTATAGACTGTCGTACCTGGGTAGTCAAGTTTTAGTTTCCCAATGAGCCAGTCTTTAAGTGGTTCGGAAATTCTGTATCTCCTAAAAGTCATTTCATATACTATCTAAAAGCTAGGAAATTGATATCCAAGGGCTGTATCTATCATTTAGTTCGAGTTAAGGACACTAAGTCTGAGACTCTAACTATTCAGTCTCTTAGTGTTGTCGATGAGTTTTCTGATGTTTTCCCAGAAGATCTCCCAGGGGTACCTCCCGATAGAGAGATAGAATTCGGAATTGATCTTCTCCTCAATACACTGCCTATTTCGATTTCTCCATATCGTATGGCCCCCGCAGAACTTAAGGAGTTGAAAGACCAACTTAAAGATCTTCTTGATAAGGGTTTTATAAGGCCTAGTCTGTCTCCCTAGGGTGCACCCGTACTATTCGTGCGAAATAAAGATGGTTCATTGCGCACGTGCATTGACTATCATCAGCTTAACAAGGTCATAGTCAAGAATAAGTACCCTCTTCCTAGAATTGATAACCTATTTGATCAACTGCAAGGTGCCAGCTACTTCTCGAAAATAGATTTGAGATCTGGTTATCACCCACTTAAAGTTAGAGAGTGTGATATTCCAAAGACGGCTTTCCGCACTCTTTTTGGTCATTTTGAATTCTTGGTCATGTCCTTCAGGCTAACGAATGCCCCAACAGCTTTTATGGACCTCATGAATTGGGTGTTTAGATTGTACCTAGATATGTTCATTATTGTGTTTATAGATGATATCCTTGTATATTCCCAGAGTGAAAACGACCATGCAGATCATCTTCGAATTGTCTTACAGACCCTTAGGGATCAACAGTTGTTTGCCAAATTTAGCAAGTGTTAATTCTGGCTAAGATCAGTTGCTTTTCTGGGTCATATTATTTCTTCTGATAGTATTCGAGTTGATTCTCAAAAGGTAGAAGCTGTGAAGAATTGGCCTAGACCTATTTCCCCGTCTGATATTAGGAGTTTCTTGGGTCTAGCTGGCTACTACCATCGTTTTATCGAAGGTTTCTCTTCCATTGCTGCTCCTTTGACCCGGTTGACCCAAAATAAGGTTAAATTCTAGTGGTCAGATTCTTGCGAGAAGAGTTTTCAGGAGTTGAAGACTCGACTCACTTCAGCCCCTGTGATGATCCTGCCTAATGGTGTAGATGATTTTATGATATATTGTGATACTTTCAGAGTTGGTTTGGGTTGTGTGTTGATGCAGAAGGGTAAGGTTATAGCCTATGTCTCTAGGAAGTTGAAACCTCATGAAAAGAATTATTCAACCCATGACCTCAAGTTAGCTGCAGTGGTTTTTGCTTTGAAAATCTGGAGACACTATTTGTACGGTGTTCATGTTGATGTCTTTACGGATCACAAGAGTTTACAGTATGTGTTCACTCAGAGAGAGTTGAATCTTCAGCAGAGGCGATGGTTAGAATTACTAAAGGACTATGATATGAGTGTGTTGTATCACCCGGGTAAGGCCAATGTAGTGGCAGATTCCCTAATTAGGTCATCCATGGGTAGTGTAGCACATGTTGAGGAAGATAAGAGGGACTTTGCCCATGAAGTGCATCGTTTGGCTAGGTTAGGTGTTAGATTGTTCGACTCAACTGAGGGTAATGTTTGGATTCAGAGTAGTTCCGAATATTCCCTAGTTTTGGAAGTGAGGGAGGAGCAGGATATGGATTCTCATTTGGCTAAATTAAAAGCGTCCGTCAAAGACTAAAAGGTGGAGGTTTTCTCCCAAGGGGGAGATGATGTATTGACATTTCAAAATAGATTGTGTGTGCCTGGTATTGATGATCTGGCGAAGAGAATTATGGCTGAGGCGCATGGCGCACGGTATTCTATTAATCTCGGTGCTACAAAGGTTTTCTCTCAAGGGGGAGATGGTGTATTGACATTTCAGAATAGATTATGTGTGCCTAGTATTGATAATCTAAGGCAGAGAATTATGGCTGAGGAACATGGCGTGCGGTATTCTATTCATCCCGGTGCTACCAAGATGTACCATGATTTGAGGGAAATTTATTGGTGGAATGATATGAAAAAGGATATAGCGAAGTTCGTAGAAAAGTGTGCAACTTGCCAGCAGGTAAAGATAGAGCACCAGAGACCCAGTGGTGTGATGCAAGAATTTAACATTCCTACTTGGAAGTGAAAAGTGGTGAACATAGATTTTGTGATCAGTTTACCTCTTTCTCATCTTCATCATTATTCTATTTGGGTCGTTATAGACAGGTTGACTAAGTCAGTATATTTTCTGCCAGTGCATACATCTTTCACCATGGAGGACTATGCTAAGCTGTATATTAGAGAGTTAGTCAGGTTGCATGGAGTTTTGTTGTCTATCATCTCCGATAGAGGTACTCAGTTTATTTCTCAGTTTTGGAGAGCCTTTCAGAAGGGTCTTGGCACCCAAGTTTATCTTAGCTCCACTTTTCATCTGCAGATAGATGGTCAGGCTGAGAGGACTATCCAGACTTTGGAGGATATGTTGAGGGCTTGTGTTCTTGATTTCAAAGAAAGTTGGGATGAATATTTGTCGTTGATTGAATTTGCTTACAACAATAGTTTTCATGCTAGCATTGAAATGGCTCCATTTAAAGCTTTATATAGGAGAAGATGTAGTTCGCCCATAGGTTGGTTTGAAGTGGGTGAAGCTTCTATGATTGGACTTGATGTTGTATTTAAGGATATGGAGAAAGTTAAGTTAATTCGGAAGAGGTTGAAGACAACCCAAAGTCGTCAGAAGTCATACGCAGATGTGAGAAGAAGAGCTCTTGAGTTTGAAGTTCGTATATATGGTGTACTTAAATATTTCACCCATGAAAGAGGTGAAAAGATTTGGAAAGAAAGAGAAGCTGAGTCCCAGATATGTTGGCCCTTATAGAGTTTTGAATCGTGTTGGGAAATCAGCTTATGAGATTAAGTTGCCTGCAGAGTTGTCAGCTGTCCATCCTGTGTTTCATGTTTCTATGCTCAAGAAGCACATTGGAGACTCTATTGTTGTTGATCCGTCGGAAGGTTGTGATATTCAGGATAGCCTTTCGTATGATGAAATCCTGGTTGAAATCCTAGATTATCAAGTCCGTAGACTGAGGAACAAGGAAGTTCCCTTGGTTAAAGTTCTGTGGCGAAATCAATCTGTTGAGGGTGCCACTTGGGAAGCAGAAGCATATATGCGAGCTAGTTACCCTCATCTTTTCTCCACGAGTTCAAATCAAGCTGAAGGTACTATTCCCTTAATTTAGTTTCCTCCTAATATAATGTATTCAGCTATATGGTTATTCCATCTATGATTCATGCATTTGGTGAAGTACTCAAAAGTTGAGAGTATAGTGAGCCCTTAGATATGACTCGTTCTAGCTGGGCGTCCTCATTTTCCTTGTTCTTATCTTATTTGGCAACATTCGAGGATGAATGTATCCAAGAAGGAGATATTGTAATACCCCAATCATTTCTTAAGCCTAAATCCATCTTTTGAGTGGATATGTATGACTTCCAAAGTGATTGATGTTTAAGCCATATTGTATTTCTCTAATTTCTAGTTTTTGTCATGTAGAACATTGAATAAGATTTCCATCGATACCAATTTCATTGAGATCCGACATCGGACGATGGAGTTATGGTCGTTTTACTGAACGATGTCAGATCGCCCAAGTTTGATGGTCGACCTGGTGGACCGTCAGGTTCCTGGTGGATCGTCAAGTATCCCATCAAGCCAAGGAAGTGACTCCTTTTTTAGGCCATCGTGTAACGGCCAATTTGGTGGACCATCAAAAAGTTGACGGACCGTCAAGGGGTCCTTCAGGTCGAGACAGAATGTCTCGTTTCTGGCCCTCGAGTGACGGACGACTTGGTAGTCCGTCAGTTTCTTGACAGAATGTCACGTCGAGGCAGAACATTCCAGTTTTGGCACTCGAGTGACGGACGATCTAGTGGACCGTCAAGATACTTGGCAGACCGTCACATCGACCGTCACAAGCCCCGATCAACGAATTTCAACTTTTTTAAAAGGGCATTTTGGTCATTTTTTCCCCATATGGTCTATATATATATATATATATATATATATATCCTAGTAGAGAATAGCCATTTATTTTCCTCCTTTCCTCTTCCAAGAAACATCTAGAAATTAGGGTTTCTTCTAAAACCAAAAAATTCAATCTTCTTCCAAGAAATTCAAGGATCTTCCATAGATTTCTCCAAGTTATCCAAGAATTAAGCTCTCCTAGTCAAAGTCATCAAGGATCTTAGCTCAAAATGTAAGGAAGAAGTTCCAAACAAGTTTTTATATCTCCAAAATTATAATCCAAGATATGTGGGGTTTGAACAAGAACACTGATTTCGTTCTTATGCCTAAAGATTTACTTTCTATTATTGATTTACATGATTTTGCAAGTGGGTTTACACCCAAATTTATTTATTTATGCTTTATGAGATTTGAGTTGAATAAGTTTGATCTTTATGATTATTTCACCATCATGTTTCTTAAATTGAGAATTTATTCCATGAGTTATATATTGTCATTATGTATTGATGATTTCTACGTGATTTAAGAAAAGTGTCATTAGTTATGCCTTTCCATGAGAAATTTGACTATTGAATATATATATAGATATTTGAGATTGAAAGTCAAGAATTAGTCATATGATATTTCCTTGAAGCTTTGATATTTGAAAATGATTCGAAAAGTAAATGTACTTGATGTTGAGAAAGATTGTGTTGAGTTGAGTCGGGTTAGGAATCCACAAGATGTTTATGATATACAGATGAGATATATAATTATGTTTTGATCTTTATAATAGACCCATGAGTTGATATTGATTAAGGTGGATTTCCTAACGCGTTCTGAGCTAAGTCTGGGAAGAGTATTTAGCACCGAGCGGGAAATGTGGTATTTTTCCGAAACTATGTGCCACTGTAGGATTGATGTTGATAGTTGTAGGTCAAAGGCTGAGTATGAGATAGTGATAACGAGATTGAGGTTGTACTCCCTAGCAAGAGTACAACACCCCCGCCAATGTGGGGTTCTCTCCTTAGGAGGCCAAAACGTTTGACTCCATGCGGCTCGCATGGTGTAGTTATGTCGGTTATAAGAAACTCCCACGTCCATAATGATCTAAGTACCATAAGTTACCAATTCACGCTAAGTCATGAGTCAAAGAGTTTGAGTTGAGTTAAATGATTTACGAGATTTATGAAGTATATGTTATTACTGGTGACTTTTCGAAATGATGTTTTAGATAATTCAAGTGAAGAGAGTTTTTATTGTCAGCATGCATGATTTTCTTATAAATTTATGATATTATTTAAAATGTTGCATCCACCACCACATACTCAGTACATTCCTAAGTACTGACTCTCATACTCTTTTGTACTCTATATTTCCTCATGATATAGGTTCAGGTGCTTAGTCTCAGCAGCGACAGTGATCTTTGAGTACCTTCATCTTCATTTCTGCGGTTGGTAAGTTCTCATGGATCGTGGACCTGTGTCTCCGATTTTGTCTTGTTACTTGATGGTTGTTTACTTTTAGTTGAGTACGAGTCAGTTAGGGATCTGTCCCAATGGCTCCTCAGTCCTATGAAGTAGAGGCTTTGTCAGGCTAGTGTGCCAGCATGTACAACGATTTCAGTATTTTGTTTGTACAGAACCGTATTACTTTGTATCTCAGTATGTTCATGTCATGATTATTCTTCCCTACTTTATGATGATTCGTGTCGTAGAGTGTTCTGAAGGTGATGGCAGGCTTAGAGGGTTAGCTTGAAGCCACGTGTGGCCTTGAGCACCATGTGATGTCTCGTAATAGGTTCTCGGGACGTTATAGTCTACCTATAAACATAATACATAATTGTTGACTAATCAATGTAAAAATGTAAAGATGTGAAATATGAAAATTTTAATAAATTTTAATTCTCACAAAATATAAACATCAAAAAATATAAAGATATGAAATATGAAAATTTCAACAAATTTTAATACTCACAAAATATACATATTATTTAAAAAAATAATAATTCTAAATTTCTTATACTCAAATCAGTCGGACTAAACTTATCGAAATTGTGTTAGGTTATGGAAAGGATTGGAACTATGTTCTATAGACTAAAACAACAAAATTCACTGTCATGCTTAGCATTTTTAGTTCATATTTTCAAAATGTATTTGTCAGGTATACAAGAAAGTTTAAGTCAAAGAATAAGGCTTTTAATGTATGACAACATAGCCAGCTCATGGTTTCCAACATTTGACAACTACAAAAAAATAAAATTATCAAGAAAATTAAACTGGACAGTTTAAATTTGCTCACTTTCACCCTTTAAAATTGTATATATAGTACAAGTTCCACTGATTGATTATTTTCCTGGTTGTCACTTGCAGAAATTCGTGTTGAAACCTCGTAAAAATTCTTCTTATATAGATGTTGTCAGCATGCTTTAAGATCTCATGATTTTCTATGAAAAGTTTAGGCTTTCCTCGACTTTTGTAATCCTTAATTGCTTTGCAATCACACATTTCAGTCATTCGCTGCTCATATTGCTTTACAAATTCAGTTATACTCATTGTCTTGCATGTCATTACTGTGAAAACTCTGTTCGTTCTTTCACTTCTTTTGAGTTGATTTAATGTCCGTAGAAAAAATAAAATGACTATATGCAGGACACTATTTTTTGTCAAATCATAAAATTTTTGAAGACAAGTATTATTTGCACAATTCCAGTCAGATATCATATTTTGCCGCATCACTTTAAATTCTGATTTTGACTTGCATCTTCATAAGAGAGTATTGAAGTAGTTTCAAAATTCTTGTTTTCAGTAAATTTGGGTATATTCTTCTGCCATTCAAATAATCGATAACACGTTTTAGAAAAAATCTCTCTAATGACAGCCGCTATAGCAGGAGCTTAATCAGTAAAAATTATTGTTGATGTTTTTTCTTTCATTTTCTTAAAAAATGCTTGAAATAAGCAAGTAAAAGAGCTTGTTGTTTCATCACACAAAAATGCACATCCAAAGAAAATATTTTTTTAATGATTATTTACACCAACAAATGGAGCACAAATCATGTTATATTTATTTATGTGATATGTGCTGTCCAAAATCATAACATCCCCAAAATATTTATAATGTAATCTAGATATATTATTTCTTCAGAAAAAGTTGCACAATGTTGTCATTTTCATCAACTTGAAAGGAATTAAAAAAAAAATTCTCCAATTGCAAATGCATAAAATGACTTATCAAAGTTTGAATATCTCCACCACAAATTATGTTTCTCTTATGTGTTTGTATGAAGTTATGAGCATCTTGCTCAATAAATTCTGTATTTTCAATTTCACCTGTTTCATTTTAAAGATATCGAATATTTTTTTTGTGCGAATATCATCCTCAATATAAAATCAAGAATATTTTTTAATAGCACTTGTAAGCTTTCGATCAGATTGTATAAAATGCCTTAAATTATTTTCTATCATTGGATAACTATGGACATCATTAAATTCATATACTTCTTCCATATCATTCGATATTTTAAATTTTATATGGGTCAAGCATCCATATTTATATTCTAATCTTTGCCGCTTCCTTTCTTGAAAAGAAAAAAGCTTATTAGATTGTCCTCCATAAGAATAGAAAAACAAGCATCTTGTTATCTCGTTATTTTTGTTTTTAATTTTTGGACCTTTTCGAATAAAAAAAATATTTTATCATAACGTATGAATTATATGCATTGTATGATTCCTCTACCGAATCAAATTTCATATTAATCTCAAAGATAAAATTTTGTCGATGGTATAAACATTGTGAGCTCCTGAAAAATATTTTTGATCATTTACATTGTGATTTAAGATAGCAGTGTATAAACTAAAACTACGAAAACACAAATAATAATAAATTATAAACTAAATTATTTAATAAAAAAGTTCATACTTAAATTAAGAATATATTATATAAGTGAGAGATTACCTTCTTGAATAGAAGAACTTTTTCGACATTTACATCCTTCATTTTTTATTTGAAACACACATAATTTGTACAAGCAAAATAAACTAATGTTAAGAACTGATAAAGCTATTTTAGTGTAATAATATTTGCATAATTTTTCTTGTGATATTATAATGTTTATATTATAATTTGAAATATGTATAACTATCACTAAATTTATTGGGACTATTATTCAAAATAAAAATAATATCAGATCTTAATTTTATTTTTATTTTATTATAAAATTATTTTTATGTTGACAGAATTTTTCAATGTGTCACAAAGATCACATATGACGGCAACAATTGATATTCGAAAGTGCTCTATATAGATGAGAATAAATAATCCATTACATATGCGAAATAATAATTGATTTGTATTAGAAGTGCTTTGTATATATGAGCATAATTTAGAAGATTCTATATTATCTTGTTGTTGCATATGTATCAAAATAAAGTTCACTGATAAATAATTCTCTTAATTGCACAGATTCAAACAACAATAATACAAAAGAATAAAAGTAAGTTAATAAATTTTCTACATTTGAAGTACATATTTAATATATTTATTATATTTAGAGTACATAGTTTGTTGTTCAAAAATAAAATAAAAATTGATAAATTTATTACATTTAGAGAAGAGTTTATAGATTTGGTGTCTCTTTGAAAAAGAAAGTGATCAATAATGTTTTAATAAATTTGATCTCTTTGAGAAACAAAGTGATAAAACAATGTTATATTTTTTATTTGATAAATACAATCAATAAAGTAATTTTTAAGGAGGGAAAAATTACTTCTCGTTCCTTTCATTTTTTCTACTATGCACTGTTATTTTAGTTATCCATTTATAGAGATGGGTCCCACATCCATGTGCCAAGAAGATAGAGAAGCCTCATACAAATATTGTTGGTTGAGTCTCATTCAAAATAAAATTATAATTTTTTTTAATAAATGAGGAGAGCAAGGAGGATGAAAGAAACCAAGAAAATCTTCAAAAGATTGAAAAATTCGAAGAATGGTTGACAATAATCGATTCGTACAACTAAAATTTGCAAGGGTCTGATTTTCAAAGTGAAAATTATTTTAGTGGAAGATTATACGGAGTCATTTGGCGTGAGACATAAGTTATAATAATTTCGAAATATAATGTAAGATTATTCTATCCTATGTTTGATCGAAGGTATTTGTTTGTCCTGAAATTATTTATTTACAATTTATATCATAATAATTGAATAAGTTATTTCATATACATGGTGGGATAACCAATCTTGAAATAACTCTTTCCTTGAATAATTAATCTCGGGATAGTTAATCTCAAAATAATTAATTTCGAAATAAGTCCTACGTTTGGTGTGAGGTATAAAGTATAATAAATTCGAAATAAAATGCAGAATTATTTTATCCACGTTTGATCGAAGGTATGAGTTTGTCTCGAACTTATTTATTCATAATTTATACCGTAGTAATAAAATAAGTTATATACATAGTGTGATAGCTAATCTAAAATAATTAATCTCGAAATAACTCCTTCCTAACCTAACAACCCCTTAGTTCTTGGGAGAAATAATTTTAGATTGCCCATTCCTAACCTAACGACCCCCTAATAAATCTATTTGACCTATTAAATGTCTGCACCCCCCTCCAAATGGTATCAGAGCTCAGCAACTTAAAAAGTACGGAAGAGATATATGGTACAATTAGAGTTAGATTTATTATTAGAGTTAAAGTTAGAGTTATTCAAATTTACCTATAAATTATTAAATTAATTATGCGAAGACCATTTAAAAATAGAGAAGCTTTTAGAAAAATTAAAGAATCTTTAATAATTAATTATTCAGAATATATAAGTCTAAATAAAACAAAAGAAAATCCACAAAAATTAGCCTACTTAATTACATTAATATCTAGTATTGAATCAAAATTAATAACACATTTAAAATCCAGAAGAATGAAACACATACCACCTAATTATGATAAAATTAGATTTAGATATCCACCAAGATATTATAAATATAATTAAAATGAATAAAGTACAACAATACAAAGAATTAAAACAAATTATCTCTGAAAAACGTAAAGAATTAAAAATAAGAATAAAAAGACTACATTATAATATATTTGCCGGAGTAAGTAAAAATTCAATAGATACACAGAAAGATGAAATATCAAAATTAGAATCACAAATAGATAGTTTAGAATATATATATCAACATGAACTATTTACGATAAAATGAATAAAGAAGAATTTATAATAGATGAAAAAATATATGAAAATTACGAAGGATCAAAAATAAAAATAGTATTTTCTAATCTAGGACGAAGATATAAGAAAATAGGTGAACATTTATATCTAATGTTAGAAAAAGAAGAATTAAAATTAGAAGATAAATTAACAGCAATGGTAAGAATAGAAAAAGAAAATGAAGAGATAGATAGGAAAAAAGAAATAGAAAAATAAAACAACAAACTACGGAAGAAATACGAAAAATAGAAGAAACTAAAAATAGTAGGATTGCTGAATTAGAAAAAGAACTACAAATATTAAAAGAGTTGTATGAACAAAGACAAAAAGAAAAAGAAGAAAAAGATAGAAAACAGAAATTACTGAACGAAATAAATCAATTTAAGGAAAAATTAGAAATAGAAAACGAAGAATTAGAAATAAATAATATAGATATTGAAGAAACAGATAATTATGATTCCGAAGATAGTGAAACATATACAGAAATATTAACAAATACAAAAAATTTAGAAATCAATGAATAACAAAAAGAAATTAATGAGGAAAACTTAGAAAATACCCACACAGAAATAAATACTCTTGATAAAAAAGAAAATAAAAATATAATACCTAAAACAACAGAAATAAGAAAACCTATATATTATAAGAATAAGTTTAAAAAATATAATAAATATGATAAATGGATACCAAAACAAATAGTGAATAAAAATTATAACTTTTTAGACCTAGACTGTGTAATAGATACAGAAAAAATAATACAATTATGGATAGGATATATGACAAAATAATTATTAGATAATAATATAAATATAACAGATGCACCGGAATATATAGAAAAAACTCTAATAGGATCAGTAAAACTATGGTTTGCAAATTTAACTGAAAATAGTAAAAAAGTATTAAGAACTAATAAACCTATAGAAGAAACATCGTCGACAACAACTAAACTAACACCTATAGAATTATTAAAAAAAATATGAAACAGCTATAAAAGATGAATTTGGTAGTACGACAACAATCGAAGAAGAACAAGATGAAGAAAAACATACAAATAGAAATTTAATGTTAAAATTAACAATATGTAATATGTGTTATATAGATGAATATACTTGCGCATTTAAAGAATATTATTACAAAGGAGCATATAGTATAGAAGAAAGTAAAGAAATAAGAAAATTATATTTTAATAAATTACCCGAGCCATTTAAAATTATATTTATTATTAAATGGTCTTCGCATAATAATAAATCTAACTCTAACTTTAACTCTAATAATAAATCTAACTCTAATTGTACCATATATCTCTTCCGTACTTTTTAAGTTGCTGAGCTCTGATACCATTTGAAGGGGGTGCGGACATTTAATAGGTCAAATAGTAATTTTAGACTAATCTGCGCAATCAATACATCATATGGTGTTATTGTTCAATATGAACACTGAAAAAATGAACACACCGTAATTCAGTTGGGGTATGAAGTATGAACAACCAACATCGAAAGATCGAGAACATGATTAAGATTGCTTAAAAATGAAATGACTTTTTTAGATTAAACTAAGGTACCGTTTGACCATGAAAATCATAATTTTTTAGAGTTGAAGTTAGAGTTGGAGTTCTGTTTAATCATGAATATAAATTTGAGTTGTTTTTGAAATTTTGTGAGAGACGTAAGAATAGAAAAAGTGAAGATAAGTTTTACTTGTTTTTACTTTTTTCCAAATTATATTTGGAATTCTCGTGACCAAACACATACTATTTTTATTTTTTCACTACAGTAAAATAATTTTTCAGAAAAAAATAAATAATTTCATGGCCAAACGGCTACTAAAAAGTTACATCAGAATGAGTCTTAACGATGCTCAATTGCATTCATGTCGCTAATGAATATTAAAGATTTCTAATTTATCCTGTAAATATATTAGTTTGATGGATTCTTCAATGGTATATGTTGCGTATATGATGACTTGAATGATGTTTAAGAAATAAGGATTCCGTGAACATCGATCGTCGAATCCTTGTTCTTTTTGTTAATGACAGACAAATTGCCTTCTATTCGATTTTTTTCTAAATTAATTATTATAAATTAAGTATTAAAACAATGATGTTAATTAAGGACTCTTATAACCCATACTAGTCCTTAAACTTACCTGTTCGTGTAAAAAAGAGTATCATTCTTATCCGTCCTTCTAAAAATGGAGTGCATTTGTAGTACACATTTGTTAAACTCTTTTTTTAGGTGTATGTCAAATCAAACATAAATAAATAAAAATGAATGGAGAGAGAAACATTTATCAAATAACTAATAAGTCAAAAAGTATTTATATTTATTTGCTAAATTTATTCAAATACTTTCTTAACGCCACCGTCCACAATTACTAGAAGTTGTCGGTTCGTTAAGTTAATCGTGTTCCATAATCTTGACTTAGACCTTAAAATGAATGTTTTTATGTAAATTTAGATTTACAACTTTTATGAATTTCACTTTCAGGTGTATATTTTACAAGAGGAGAAGTACATAAAATTTTTCACTTTTGTCTATAGATTTCAATTTTATATTGGAGGATTTGCCCTCACTCTTTTTTTTTTTTTTTTTAGAAATTTATTTCAGATGCATTTATTAGATTGTTTATTTACAAGTTATAATAATATTTTTAGATAAGGAATGACTATATGACTTACAAACACAAGCTCCTAATTATCCTATTTAGTCTATATATTAATTAATTACAACTCATAATCATTCTTGACAATTAAATACATATCATAATATATTTTCTTTTTTTCCCCGTTAATTTTCTTTCTTTATCTATTTCTTTTTCTTTTTATTTTTACTTCCTTTTTTCTGTTTATTTACCTTTTCCTTTTTTTTTTTTCCTTTTTTCTTTTTTTTTTCCTTTTTTTCTTTTTCTTTTTCTTCTCATTTTTTATATTTTGTTTTTTTTTTCTTTCACCTTTTTTTTGTTTTCATTTTTTTCATCTATTCTTTTCGTTTTTATTTCTTTTTTCTTTGTAGCCCTTTTTTGTTTTTGTTCTTGTTTCATTTTTTCTTTTTTCTTTTGTTATTTTTCTCCTTTTTTCTATTTTCGTATTTTTTACTTTTTTTTTGTTGTTGTCGTCGTCGTATTTTATATTTTTATATTTTATATTTATTTGCACCATATTTTATATTTTAAATAAATTTATTACTTGTATTTGAATAGTTTAGCGTTGAATGCAATTTATCATTTGTATTTGTATTCAAATAAATATATGAATTAATTGTATTTACTTGAGTCTAAGATATATAATATGCAATGTCTCATTCAATCCAAAGGCATCGTTAGTATTTGTATGTCAAGTTTATCCTTTGTATTTGTGTATAAATAAGTATCTTTTGTATGCGTATGGTTTAAGTTGTAGAAACATGTATCATTTGATACAAATATAACATTTGTATTTGTATAATTTAACATTTGTGATTTTGTAATTTACTATCATTTATATTTGTATTGTTCAATTTGTATTAATAAAATATAATTCATATCAATGAATATAAATACAAGTGTTCATAGAAAGAAAAATAATATATTTTTTTAATTATTTAAAAATATAAATGATTTTGTCAACTACAAATTCAAATACAAATAAATGTACAAGTAAAATTATAAATACTAATACAATATGTGATCAATTTTCAACTATAAATACAAAATAGTTCTTTTATTTATTTAAAAAACATAAATGCATCGATGAAAATAAAATGAAGCCACAAAATATAATTGCAACATGCAGTCAACAATAAAATTCAAATACAAAATAACTCTTTAAATTACAAATGCAAATTGTATAAAATATAAATAATGGTGAGAACTATAAAATAGATATACAAGTGTGAATTATAAAATATAAATACAGCGCGAACTATAAAATACAAATACAATTGTATCATCGAATATAAAATATAAATGATGGAGTGACTATGAAATACAAATACAAGTAAGAATAACAAAATACAAATAAGAATTACAAAATACAAATACAAGGTAAAATATATTATATAAATACAAATACAAACGCGAACTATAAAATACAAATACAATTATATTAATGAATATAAAACATAAATGGTGGTACGAATACAAATACAATAAGCGATTATGGTATTTTAGTTATCACTCATGACATGTGCTTGGCATAGCCATATATTCTGAAAATAGAAAATAGAATTAAAATAAATAAATTAAAAATATAAAAAAATAAAATGAAAGAGAAATAAAAACTGCAGATAAAAAAGAGAAAAAAAAGTGAAATAAAAAACAAAAAAAATAGAAAAAAAAAAAAAAAAAGAGAAAAAGAAGTTATATAAAGAAGAGAAAAAAACTGAAAAGAAAAAATAAACAAAAAAAGAAAAAAGAAAATAAAAATTTTAAAAAATCAAAAAGTAAAAAAAGAGGGAGAAAAAATAAAAAAAATAATGGCGAATACAGACACAATGAGTTGTTATGATATATCCATCATCATTTATAACTTGTACTCGACGTAACCATATTATTGAAATACAAAAAATATAAAATATAAAATACAACAAAAAACGAAAAAAAATGAGAAAGAGTGATAAAAAGAAATTTAAAAAGAAAAAGAAAAAAAAGGATAAAGAGAAGTACGGGAACAGAACGACAGAAGCGAAGTAAAACTATGAACAAACGACTCGATCCTTGACCTCTGCCTACTCTACTATAGTGAATTGTGTGAATCGTCTTATCTAAAAACTCGAGATAGAAGAGAGGAAAAAAAAGAAACGAAAAAGAAAAAAAAGAAGAAAAAGAAAGAGAAAAAGACTATGAATTGTAATTTTGAAAATTAGGCTAGGAACACTTCAAGTTTGCTGAAACCAAGGCTATTTTTATAATTCCTCCTTTAGATAATTATTTTATTAGGGTTTTAATTGCAAGTTGTAGCAACTTTTTTAAAAAATAATTGATTTATTTTATTTTAAAAAAATCAGTAAATAATTTTTTAAAAAACAATTAACTTTTCTTTTTAGGAATTAGTATTTAATATCTCATAAATAAATATGTTGATAATTATGAATAAGTAGAGTATGATCAATATTATAATCTACCTTTATTATCATTAGTTTTTCTAGATCAACTTTATTGGAACAAAAATATTTTTGCCAAATTCATACGTTTCATCTTAACTACACTTTTTTTCTATTCATTCATCATCATGAACAAATATCTTCCTTTAGAGGAACAATTTTAGTATCAATTTGATATCTATTAAACATTTATATCTTTGGGGGTTCAATTTCGTTTCATTTATTATTTTTTTTTCTTGAATTTGAGTATAAGTTCATATATCCATTGATTTTACTGTTGTATGAACCATGTTTTCTAGACCCAAGTTCGATTCTACTCCTAATCATGTTTTAATCATATCTATTAATCATGTTTTAATTATATTAATGATTCTTTATATTATTTTTTATTTTTTATTTCTCTTAATCGATTTTTTCTCTTGGGATTAAATTTCAGTTCATTTAGGGCTTAATACACACACACACACACACACACACACACACACACACACACACACATATATATATATATATATATATCGCTTCTCTTAATCGATTTAGGGCTTAATAGATTGAATTTCGTTTCTCTTAATCATTTCATTTTTTCTCTTTAAATTTTACTTTTTTAAAAAAAATTATTTAATAGGTATATATCAATTAAAATATCTCCTATATATATTTGTGTTTATCTTTCCAACTTACCTTAATTATCGTGTTTGTAGTTATTAGGGGAGTTGTAAAGACCGGAGAGTACACCCTGGATGCCACACGGTGCTTACGGTCCTATGAGACAATAAGCTAACCTATGAACTGGTATCTGCTGTGAGCATTGAATAAAATTGTTAAACAACATATGCAGAATTTTGTCTGAAATCCCATAAGGTTTTAATAACTGAAATTAATACTGAATCATGGTTTAAAACGTCTAGAAACATACTGATAAAATGACTGATAATCACTACTGAAAACTGACCAACTACCTATACTAGTTTGAAAGCCTCTAAACTGTCTGACTTTGGAGTTGATGGGACAAGCCCCCAACTAACTCCGACTGACTAAATAATTGAACTACTGACATAACTGAACATAAGATAACTCGTCCTCGATAGAAGAGGACTCACTACGGTTGTTGTTGTTGCTGATGCAATGGAATGTCTAAGTACAATCGGGGATCCGAGAGTCTGACCTATGAAATAAGACATCATACGGAAGAAAAGAGTATACGATCAGTACTTTTGAATGTACTAGTATTCTAAATGAGGTTAGGCTGATATGCACGGGTTCATGTTCATGAGTAATAATTGGATGAATGTATAGCATGAGGTACTGAGTAATAATGCATGAAAACTGTAAGGACTGAGAATGCATGACCATGCATAAACAAGTACTGAAGTAGCCTGTAAATTGAGATACTGAAATCTGATAGTTAATTAACTGGTAAACTACATGCTATGGTCAAGCAAGACTGGACTGAGTGCTGAAACTGAAACTGTAGGAGCTTTTATCTAATCAACATGCCCCAATATAGGCTGATTGGGGTTCAACCTGTAACCCCAGTTAGAAGGGTGTTAGTACCGTGCCACGAGTTACTACCAATGGCTAGGTCAACCCTAATCAGGCAGAAAGTCTCATGATATATATGTATGTCAACCCTAGACTGGAAGGAAGACATATTAACCTACGCTGGCTACGTAGTTCTGTAACTCAGGGATTGCTACTAAGGGTCACACCCTAACTGGCAGGAATGCCTCCATCCCTGGGTTCGCTCGGTGCTGATTCCTACTCCCAACTGAACCGACACTGAGCATAAACTGGGGTAGGCTTGACTACATTCACACTGACCTGTCAACTGACTGAGTGCTACTGCTCATGATTCGATCGGAACCTTTCTATGACTACTGTAAACTTGGTAAACAACTAGATTTCGGGTATCATAACCCCCAGGACTAGATATCATTGACAATGGGACCATAATACAAATTTTAAAACATAACAAACAGTCACAATTCAACTTTTACTCATTTAGTTATTTATCAAACACTTGGAACGCATAACCTTGTACATGGGAATGATCAACATGCTAACATATCATGACTTCAACAATAAATTCACAATTTAGGGGATTCAACATGATACTTACATTAACCAATGTACATATTAGTTTATTTCACATGGAATTCACATAATCATAACCTGACACTCAAATTTACCATGCATACATGGACATAATATGATCTAAATCAAACTAATCCATAACTTAAGTTTTGAAAAAGAGTTTTGGACTCCGAGGGTTAGAAGGGACCCAAGGATGAACACTTAATATACCTCAATTAAAGAATTCGTAAGGGTTCTTGGTGGTTTCCTTGAAACTTGAGTTTGAACCTCGAAGAGCTAGGGTTTGTTCTTGAGAGAGATTAACTTTCAATTGAGAGAATTTGAGTAAAAGATGACCAAATATGCTATTTGGGGCTTTAATCCCGTGTTATGAACTAATTGGGTGAAGGAAAAATGACCCATTTACCCTTAAAAATAAAGAAAATGCACGAACCAGACTGGACAGGAACCCGTGGGCTTCGGAGAGCCGCT
Source organism: Capsicum annuum (assembly GCF_002878395.1). NCBI lineage: Eukaryota > Viridiplantae > Streptophyta > Magnoliopsida > Solanales > Solanaceae > Capsicum > Capsicum annuum. Next base: position 31,170,543 of record NC_061120.1, on the reverse strand, counting down.
CTGGAGAGGGTGTCGCGAGCTCCATTGCAGGCTCCCCCAACACTGGACTGGGCAGGGTGCCGCAGGCTAATCGCCCTCTGCTGCTGTTTTGGATGTCCAAACAGGCCCTTACGCTTGTATGAAAATTTCAAAACTCACCTGATATGTACTATTGACTTTCCCGATCATGAATCAACTTAAAAACTAGCTTTCCGATGTTGAAAAGGTCTATAGTAAATTCATCTAAGTTTGAGGGCTTTAGAAATGACTAAGTCCTAACACTTAGTAAAATATTTTAAGTCTTGGCCCCTTTTTACATGCAAGAGTGAGCTGAAATGAGCTTAGGATCTTACAGGGTCTTACAATATCTCTTCCTTAGGAACATTTGTCCTTGAATGAGGCTAGTTAAGCTGAGAACACTATGGAATTGAGGTTACATACTAAATATACATGCTAAAAACATAATTAAATGACTGAGGTAATTCGTGAATGCATGAATAACATGAGAATGATATGCAACTGGAATTGAGTATGAAGTAGAATAAATCTAAGGAAGACTGTTACCTTAGGCTGAACCTGAGTTTGCAGAGAAGAGATGAGGGTACTTGGTTCACATGTCTGCTTTTGCTTCCCAAGTGGCTCCCTTAACAGACTGGTTTCACCAAAGGACTTTTGACCAAGGGAACTTCTTTATTCCTTAGTCTGTGAATCTGACGGTCAAGAACTTCGACTGGAATTTCTTCATAAGAGAGACTATTCTGAACATCTACACTTTCTAAGGGGACTACAACCGATGGGTCAAAAATATACTTCTTTAACAAGGAGATGCGAAATACTGGGTGCACTGATGCTAAGCCTGCAGACAACTCAAGATCATAGGCTACCTTTCTATAGAGACTCAAGATCCTATAAGGGCCAACATATCGAGGACTGAGCTTCCCTTTATTTCCAAACCTCTTTACTTCCTTCATGGGAGAGATCTTTAGATATACAAAATCCCCAATCTCAAACTCGAGATCTTTTCTCCTCACATCCGTATAAAGATTCTGTTGGCTTTAGGTTGTCTTAAGCCTTTCCCTGATCAACTGAACCTTCTCTAAGGCATCAAATACTAAATCGGGTCCATCAATGTGGTCTCCCCTACCTCGAACCAACCATTAGGAGATATATATCTCCTTTCATAAAGAGCCTCAAATAAAGCCATCTAAATATTGAATGATAGTTGTTACTATATACGGACTCTATCAAAGGTAAATGATCATCCTAGCTTCATTTAAAATCAAGGATACACGCTCTCAACATATCTTCTAGGGTTTGAATAGTCCTCTCTGCTTGACCATCTGTCTGAGGGTGAAAGACTGTATTGAGGTGAACTTGGGTACCAAGACCCTTTTGGAAAGCCTTCAAAAAATGAGAGGTAAACTGAGTCCCTTTATCTGAAATGGTGGACAACGGGACTCCATACAACCTAACCAAATCTCCAAGGTAGAGCTTAGCATAGTCCTCAGCTGAATAAGAAGAATGGACTGGCAAGAAAAGAGGTGATTTGGTCATCGTGTCCACAATGACCCAAATCAAATCATGCTGACGACGAGTATGAGGCAAACCTGTCACAAAGTCCATGTTCACTTCATACCACTTCCAAGTGGGAATTCTAAACTCTTGCATATAACCACTAGGATTTTGGTACTCAACCTTAGACTGTGGACAAATAGAGCACTTAGCTACAAGCTTCGTAATATCCTTCTTCATACCACTTTACCAATAGATTTCCTGCAGATCGCGGTATATCTTAGTAGTTCCTGGGTAAATAGAGCAACGCTTACCATGTGCTTCTGTAAGAATTTGCTTCTCAACTCATCTATACACGGCACATACAACCTACCCTGGCAACACAACACACCATCTCTTCCTTTGAAGAAAAGCTCTACTTTTTGATCTCTGACACACTCCTTCAACCTAACCAAACTAGAATCCATATTTTGCTTTTCTTTCAGTTCGGCAACCAAAGAGGATTCCAAACTATTTTGCACCTACATACTACCCTCGGCTGAATCAACCAAATGGATGCCTAGTCTGGAAAGCTGATAAACTTCCTGATCTAGCTTCTTCTTATCATTTTCAACGTGAGAAACACTACCCATAGACAAACTACTAAGGGCATCTGCCACTACATTGGCCTTGCCCGAATGACACAGAATACTCATGCTGTAGTATTTCAATAACTCTAACCACCTTCTCTGGCTCAAGTTTAAATCTTTCTACGAGAATACATACTACAAGATTTTGTGGTTCATGAACATATCAACATACACCTCATACAAATAGTGCCACCAAATCTTTAAGGAAAACACAACGGCTTCTAGTTCAAGATCATGGGTAGGGTAATTCTTTTCATGGAGCTTAAGCTGTCTATAGGCATAAGCTATGGCCTTACCCCTATGCATTAAAACACAACCCAAACCAATTCTAAAATTATCACAGTAAACAACAAAGCCATTTGAACAATTGGACAACATCAAGACTTGGTCTGAGGTGAGTCGAGTCTTCAACTCCTGAAAACTCTTCTCACAGAAATCTAACTACTGATACTTGACTTTCTTCTGAGTCAATCTGGATATAAGGGACGCAATAGAAGAAAACCCTTAAAAAAACATCGGTAATAACCAGCCAAACCTAAGAAACTCCTGATATCTAATGGAGAAATGAGTCTAGGCCAATTTATCATTGCTTTGGTATTTTGAGGTTTAACTCTAGTGCCATTACCGAAAAATATATGGCAAAAAAATCTATTGATCTTAGCCAAAATTTGCACTTATTGAATTTGGCGAACAACTGATGGGCTCAAAGAGTCTGCGACACTATTTTGAGATAGTCTGCATGATTATTTTCATTATGAAAATAGGCAAGGATATCATCTATGAAGACTATGACGAACATGTCCAAGTACTGTTTGAACACTAGGTTCATCAAGTCCATAAAGGCTGCTGGAGCATTTGTGAGACCAAAGGACATAACTAGAAACTCGAAGTGACCATACCAAATTTGGAAAGCTATTTTCGGAATGTCACATTCTCTTACTCTGAGATGATGATAGCCGGATCTGAGGTCTATCTTAGAAAAGTAACTGGCACCCTAAGGTTTGTCGAATAAGTAATCTATTATAGGAAGTGGGTATTTATTCTTGATTGTGACTTTGTTTAACTGATGGTAATTGATGCACATTCTAAGGAAACCGTCTTTCTTTCGCATGAAAAGGACTGGAGCGCCTCATGGGGAAATACTGGGTTTGATGAATCCCTTATCTAGGAGGTCTTTTAACTATTCTTTTAGTTCTTTGAGTTCACCTGGAGCCATTCTGTATGGCGGAATAGAGATGGGCTGAGTATCTGGGAGAAGGTCTATTCCAAAGTCAATTTCCCTTTTGGGAGGAACTCCAAAAAGATCTTTGGGAAACACCTCTGGAAATTTCTTTGCTACTGGAACTGACTCAAGATTGGGCGTCTTGAAAATAGATTCTTTGACCCGTATAAGATGATAGACGCATCCCTTAGATATTATTTTTCTCGCTCTTAAGTATGAAACAAGATGGCCCCTAGGCACTGTGGTACTACCCCTCAACTCAAGGACTGGTTCATTTGGGAACTGGAAGTAGACAATTCTGTTTCAACAATCAACTGAAGCATAACATGAATGAAGCCAATCCCGAGAATGACGTCAAAATTTATCATTTCTAGTTCTATAAGGTCTATTGATGTGACTGTTTGAGATACTGTAATCGGGTAGTTTCTGTATACCTGCCTGGCTACGATAGACTTACCTATTGGGGTAGGTACTGAGAAAGTCTCTATTAAGGTTTAGGGACTGACTCCAAAGTTGATCGTTATATAAAGGTTTACAAAGGAAAGAGAAGCTCCAAGGTTAAGCAAAACATAAACATGTAAATGAAAGACTTGCAATGTACCAGTAAACACACCAGGAGAACTTTCCTGATCCTGTTGAGATTGAAGTGCATAGAGCCTGTTTGGGCACTGCCCACTGGTGGCACTAGAAGCGACACCCTACTGAGATGGGCGACCAGACTAGGATAGGGGATAATTTTGCTGACTCTATAGACCTGCTTGCGAACATTCTTTAATTCTATGACCTAGCTTGCCATACCCAAAACATACATCACTGCCAGCTCTGCAAACACCCTGATGGTTTCTACCATATTTCTAGCAAAGAGGATTTGTTTAAACACTTTTCACACTACCCTGAGACTTAGAGCGTGGCACTCTATCCTTGTTTTCATTCCTGAATTTAGGCATTGGTGCACTAGCCGAAGACGGAGATGGGATTGAAGATTTTGAGCAAAACTAAGGACAGTTACCACCTTTTGACTTCAGATGAGTGAAATTAAAGCTACCTATCCTAGCCCTCTTGTTCCCCATCTTTTTTTCTTTAATCTTTTCCTCCTCTATCTAATGTGTATGGACCATAAGCCTATACAAGTCCATTTCCTTAATCAGTATAGCAGTCTTACACTCCTTGACCATGCTATCAGGTACCTTAGACATAAACTTGCTTATCCTAGATCTGTTGTCAGCTACTACATGAGGAACATACCTGAACAGTTGAGTAAACTTGAGGGAATACTCTTTCACACTCATGTTTCCCTATTTCAGATTAATAAACTCTAACACCTTAGCCTCCTTCAACTCCAATGAGAAGAATCTATCTAAGAAGACAGTAGTAAATTTCTCCTACTCTATAGGTCCAGCCTCTGCGCCCCTATCCCTTTTCCACTGCTTAAACCAAGTATGAGCCACATCTTGTAACTGGTAAACAGTTAGTTCAACACTCTCACTGAAAGTCACCCCCATAATGTCTGTTACCTTCTGCACCATGTCTAGGAATTTCTATGGACCCTTTCAGACTTAGATCCCAAAAATGAAAGAGGGTTTATTCGGCTGAAGTCCCGAATCCTAGCTACGGCAGTATTGGCCACTGGGTTGGCCTGAAAAGAAGCTGGTCACGTATTTTAGGATGATATAGAGTGAGCTAGAGTGGTGAATTTAGCTCTGAACTCTGTATAAGAAACATGCTCATTCAAGGGATCTTTCTGAACGGGCGGGGGTGCTGGCTGGTTTTCAATTTTTCTTCCGTTTGTCTTTCTGGGAGGCATATTCTGTACATGAAAGGAAAAATTAAATTAAATAGAGAGTTTAACTTGATCTCCTGGACATTCACATGATATGGACACTGAAAGAAAGGAAATATTTCTTAAAACGTCATATAACCTCTTGCCCATAAGTGTGGTGTGTTTCACACACATGCACAAGACTCTACTCAACGCGACTTTCAGACTCCCTAGGACACTCTAAAACCTTAGGCTCTAATACCAAGTTTGTAACAACCCAGGAGTACACCCTAGATTCCACATAATGATTACAGTCCCATGAGACCATAAGCTAACCCATGAGCTGATACCTGCTGTGAGCACTGAAAAACTATTAAATAATATATATGGAATTTCGTCTGAAATGCCATAAGGTTTCAATAACTGAAATTAATACTGAATCATAGTTTAAAACATCTGGAAACATATTGATAAAATGATTGATAATCACAACTAAAAACTAACCAATTGTCTGTACTAGTCTGAAAGCCTCTAAATTGTTTGACTTTAGAGTTGATAGGATAAAACCCCAACTAACTTTGACTGAATAAATAACTAAACTACTGACATAACTGAACATAAGGTAACTCATCCTTGATGGAAAAAGACTCACCACGGCTGCTGCTGCTGATGTAATAGAAAGTCTAAGTATGATCAGAGATTCAAGCATCTGAACCTATGATATAAGACATCATAGCATAAGAAAAGAGCATGCGACCAGTACTTTTGAATCTACTGGTATGATAAATGAGGTTAGACTGATATGCATGGATTCATGTTCATGAGTAATAATTGACTTAATATATAACATAAGGTACTGAGTAACAATGCATGAAAACTGTAAGGACTAAGAATGCATGACTATGCATAAACAAGTACTGTAGTAGCCTGTAAACTTAGATACTGAAATCTGATAGTTAATTAACTGGTAAACTACATGCTATGGTCAAGAAAGACTGGACTGAGTTTTGAACTGAGTGCTGAAACTGAAACTGTGAGAGCTTTTATCTAACTGACATACCCCAATATAGACTGATTGGGGTCCAACCTATTACCCTAATTAGAAGGGTATTAGTACCGTGACACGGGTTACTAACAATAGCTGGGTCAACCCTAATCTGGCAAAAAGACTCATGAGATATATATATGTATGTCAACCCTAGACTGGCAGGAAGACATATTAACCTACGTTAGCTATGTAGTTCTGTAACTTAGGAATTGCTACTAAAGGTCACACCCTAAATTGGAAGGAATGCCCCCATCCCTGATTTCACTCGGTGCTGAATCCTACTCCCAACTGAATCAACATTGAGCACTAAACTGGGCTAGGCTTGACTGCATTCACATTGACTCTGTTAACTAACTGAGTACTATTGCTCATAATTCGACCGAAACCTTGCTATAACTACTGTAAACTAGGTAAACAACTAGATTTTGAGTATCATAACCCTAGGACTCGATATCATTGACAATGAGACCATAACAAAAATTTTAAAACATAACAAACAGTCACAATTCAACTTTCACTCATTTAGTCATTTTATTAAACACTTGAAAGGCATAACCTTATATATGGGAATGATCAACATGCTAACATATCATGACTTCAATAATAAATTCATAATTTAAGAGATTCAACATGATACTTGCATCAACCAATGTAGGCATTAGTTTATTTCACATGGAATTCACATAATCATAACTTGACACTCAAATTTTCCACATATACATGGATAATAATATGATCTAAATCAAGCAAATTCATAACTCAAGCTTTGAAAAAGGGTCTTGGACTCCAAGGGTTGAAAGGGACCCAAGGATGAACACTTAACGTACCTTAATTGGAGAATTCGTGAGGGTTCATGGTGGTTTCCTTGAAACTTAAGCTTGAACCTTGAAGAGCTAGGGTTTGTTCTTGAGAGAGAATGGCTTTCAATTGGGAGAATTTGAGTAAACAATGATCAAATATTCTATTTGGGGCTTTAATACCATGTTATGGACCTATTAGGTGAAGGAAAAATAACCCATTTGTCCTTAAAATACGGAATAAAACTGAAGAAAATGCATGGATCGGACTGGGCAAGGCACTGCGGGCTCCATCACGGGCTCCCCCAGCACCGGACTAGGCAGGGCACTGCTGGCTAATCACCTTCCGCTGTTGTTTTGGAAGTCCAAACACGCCCTTACGCTTGTCCAAAAATTCTAAAAATCACTCGAGATGTACTATTAACTTCCCCGATCATGAATCAACTTAAAAACTAATTTTTTAATGTCAAAAAGGTCGAGAATAAATTCATCGAAGTTTGAGGACTTTAGAAATTAGTAAGTCCTAACATTTAATAAAATATTCTAAGTCTTGGACCCATTTTTACATGCAAGAGTGAGCTGAAATGATCTTAGGATCTTAGGAGGTCTTATAGGAGTAAATTTGATAATTTAATTATATTCTTTCCTTTGTTATTGGGTAAATTCTATTTGTGTTTATCTTTTCATCTTACCTTAAATATCGTGTTTGTAGTTAGTTAAAATTATCTTATTTGTACCTTAATTATCGTGTTTATTCTCTTCTCTTTTTACTCCTTCTCTCATCTTCTACATGAATATACATTCAAGTGAATATCATTCAGATTTTGTTGGTAGAGTAATTTTTATTTTTGAATTTATTTGTTCGAATTTGTATCGAAAGAATCATAAAACGAGTGTACAAATATATGTATACATAAACTACATATGAATTTAAATTTTATGAGTTATTAGATATGACAAATAAGTTGTCATGAAAATGTATTGTTATGTGAAAAAATTATTTGTAATATGTAGTTTCCTCAATACAGACCTAATATTTTGAAAAAGAAAATATTTCACCTGATATTTAAAATAGCATATTACATATTGAATTTATACACTGCTACAATTTTATATCAATTTATATACTTTCTTCATACAGTACGAAATAACTAATCACATTATATGAAATACAATTTATATTATATATATTTTTGATTTACTCTTTTTCTATGATACAAAACAACTAATCACATCATGTGGCACAATGTGGGACATCAATTTATATATCTTTTTCTATTCTCTTATATTATTTTCATATAATACAAAAATTAATTACATCATATAATACATCAATTTTTGTACCTTTTTATAAACTTTGTCATGAAATACTAAATAATTAATTAAGTTATATGAGACATTAGTTTATATGCTTTTTTTCATACAATACTAAGTTATATACCCCTTTCATACAATACAATACAATCGATGTGTATATAGAAAAACAAAAATAATTAACCACATCATGTTTAATGTCTAGATTGGTAGATCTTCTATCTCTCGAGTTCCTCTAGTTGAATATAAACTGCTTTCACAAATAATGAATTTGGCACTACAGTATTTCATCCATAGTCATATCTTTCAGCGTCCTGTCAATGAAAATTTAATGAAGAAATTTGCAACATTCTTCTTTTGATCCAGATATATCTATACTCCTGTATCATTGTGTATGATACTTGTCGGACATCAATCATTTATCAAGAATTTAATCTCAATTTGAATTGATTTAATGTCAATCTTGAGTTATTTTGCTATTGCATTGATCAATCTTTTATACTTGATATCTACATCATACATAATTTCATCTACAGAAAAATCTTTAGGTCTACCTATAAGCATAATACATAATTGTTGACTAATCAATGTATAAATGTAAAGATGTGAAATATAAAAATTTCAATTAATTTTAATACTCACAAAACATAAACATAAAAAAATGTAAAGATATGAAATATGAAAATTTCAACAAATTTTAATACTCACAAAATATACACATTATTTTTTTTTTTTTTTAAAAAAACTATGCTAAACTGCTTATACTCAAATCAGTTGAACTAAAATTGTTGAAATTGTGTTAGGTTATAAAAAGGATTGGAACTATATTCTATTGACTAAAACAACAAAATTTGCATAAATATGTTAAAAAAATGATTTCAAGTATGTTCAACAAAATAATATGAATTTTGAATAGAACAAATAAAATAATATAACTAATTGAATAAAATAAAAAAAATATCGGTTACATCCCATCTTCCTCCATGCATCGCAAGTAGAAACTGTAAACTATCACCATCCATTTTAAGTTCGATTCAAATAAAATACTTCTATCAATAATTTTTAGAAGAAGAATAAGACAATTTTGACGAATTAATTCAAAAGAAAATCGTGAAGAAGAAGAAAAATTCAATGTTTAATGCTGAAGATTTGAGAAAAAAACCCCGTAGAATGTTTAATGAAGAAGAAAATAACTGTTTCTGAGAGAAAAAGGGGGATGATTGACATTTGATAATAACTGACATCCTTTTTAATGGGTATGCATTCTTTTTTTTTTTTCTTTCTTTAAATGTAATTTGTATTTTATTTTTTGAATTAAATAATTTTTTTTCCTCTTTAATACCGAAATTTTCTGCAACTTACCAACTAAAAAGTTTTTCTATAAGTTGTACTTAACCATATACAGAAGGTTATTTACATTTTTTTTTTCATTCGGTGTCCAGTACCCATATTGGATCCCGATTAATTCGAATTCGCATCGGGTAAGGCCCATTCGAGGATAACGCTCCCTATCAAGAATTTTTTCATACTCATGGCTCAAACCCGAGATCTCTGGTTAAGAAAGGAGTAGCCTATCCACTGCACCACATCTGTTATGATTTTGCTCTCACATTTTTATTTAACTGAGAAAATTGTTACATTTAATTAATATGCTCATAATTAGAAAGTGAAGATGGACCACTTTTAAATAAATAGAAATTATCGACAACCAAATTTTATAAATAAATACTCGCCCCGCTCCTCAATACATGCCATTCTGACTAAAAATAAATATACATAATACTTGTCATTTTAGAAAATCAAAACACTTAAACCATCTCCAACCTTAAACTATAGATTACGCCAAATACTATTTTGGTGCACAATTCAACACCATTTTGAAGCGTAAATAATGTCGCACCAAATTTGATATAATCTTATTCGTTAATATCATTACTATTCATTAATATTTTATTATTATATAACACTTTCAATTTAACATATTACAAATTTTAAGTATATATATAATTTGTGTGCTATACTACTGAGTTCTTACTTTTTAACATTATAAATACCACAATTGCATTTATGGTAAAAGATAGAGTTTTTAATGTTGTGTGAAAAATTCTATTAAGAGTTGATTTAATATTAGAAAAAAAAAATGGCGAGGAAAGCTCAAAAAATTCTAAAGGAAAACGGTGCTTCACTAACAATGGGTAAAAAATAGTATGGTCTAAGTTTACCATTTGAAAATAAACCTATTTCTATTCATTAGGATTCATAAGTTGCTGGACACATCATTGTTAGAAAAACATATTCCTCTAAATCAGTAGATTTTATTATTTTGGGTGAAACATTTCGGTGGTTAGGGTTATATTTTAAACGAACCTTATTAGAATTCTTTACACTATTTCCCACTTTCTTAATAACTTTGCTCTCTCCCGATTTATATACATAACAAGGTCGATATATACTTAGAGACCTTTGTATATGACAAGGCCGACATGTACATAACAAGGCCGACATATACATAATAAAGCGGATTCATATACATAATAGAGCCAACATATACATTGAAAGCTATGTATATGTATTTTTAGAGAAAAATGAGATTTTTGTAATATGTTTGGAGATATGAGATTTTTTGTAATAAGTGAAACTTAAGTTGTGGGTTTGTGTAATTTTTAGTATTTTAAAAGATGTGCTTATGAGGTCTTATGTCCATGTCATGATTTGATCATACCACAGGTATTGTCAGTGAGTTTGCAGAAATATGTAAATTCAGGGAGGAACCAGAAGTCATTGAACACTTGATGAATGAAAAAAATATTAGAGAACTTTAATGCATTAGAAGTATGGGTGGCAAGTGGGTCGGCCCGACCCGGCCTGACTCGGCCCGATTCGACCCTCGTAACTAACCCGGCCCAATAAATCCTAGGGCTTTAGGGTTTTGAGTCTCGGGCCGGTTATTTTTTAAAATGGGCCCGGCTAACCCGGTTCGGACCAAGCCCGGTCCAGGCCCATTGGTTAACCGGTCCGGTCCGGCCCGGATAAATTTAAAAAACAAAAAAAAAAAAAAGATTTTGGCTTTTGGGCCAAACTAGCCGTTGGCCCAACGGCTATATAGCTGTTTTTGGGTCCAAACGGCTAGTTTGGGCCCATTTATTAAAAAAAAAAAAATTTTAAAAATATTTTTTAATCCCCAAAAAAAATCTATAAATACCCTACAACTTCAAATCAGTTTTCACACAATTTTTCACTCTCTCAAATCTCATTCTCTCTCAAATCTCAATTCTCAATTCTCAAATATTCAATATATTTAATTTCTTAAAGTATTCACTTTAATTTTTTAATTTTACGTTTACAAAGTACGAGCGGAAGTTTCTAAAGTCGCAACTTCGCATACTTCCAAAATTTGGTATTGTCGTTCCATCTCTTACGTTTAATTTTTATTTATTGTATTAATTGTTTAATATTTAATTTTATTATATTTGTGTATTTTGAATATTTTTAGTTTAATTTAATTTATATTATGGATAAATTAAGAAACCTCGCTACTAAAGGTGTTAAAATTTTTTGTCCCAGAAGCGGTAGTGGTAGTAAAAATCGAATTACTAGCGGTAGAGGTAGTTCAAGTAGTAGATATACCCGTGTGCCTTCGCCTCTGGTACCGCTTGGTACACCTTTTGAGGAAGAAATACGTGTAGGTGCTCACGATAAGGATTATGTAGAAGCTCAGAAAAATTACGGTATAGAAGAAGAAAATGAAGTAGATGCGATTAATTTAGACGAAGATAATAAAAATATTGCTGAGACACCTGCAGTAGGAGATGCTAATGTTAGATCTGAATCAATTAATCTCCCTTCCCATCTCCCCAGTTCCCCAAAACCCCGTAAAAGAACTAGTATTGCATGGCAATTTCTTGAACGTATATCAGATATTGAGGTGCAATGCAATATTTGTCAACAAATATATAAGCATAGAAGTGGAGACAAGCAAGGGGTACGAGTACGTTAATGAAACATGTAGCTGAAGATCACAAAAGAGAATTAAATATTGCAAAAGGTGGTGGGGATGTTAGTGGGTCAACGCAAACTAGAATGGACCCAGCAACCGGTCACGTAGCGAAGAAGTATAATAAATTGAGGGACCGGGAAGAAATAGCTAAAATGGTAGCTGTGGGTTGTTTGCCTTTTACTTTTCCTTCTTCTGATGCCTTTATTCGTTATATACAAACAATTTATAATCCTATGTTTAACGGTATTCCTAGAACTACTTGTCGGTTTGATATTTTTAGACTTTATTCACAATATTGTTTTTATTTATCAACATTGTTAAAAAATATTCAATGTAGATTGTCCCTAACTTCTGATCTTGGTCGTACTGTAAATAAAAATGATTATTTAACCGTTACTTGTCATTGGATGGATAGTAATTTCGTGATGCAAAAACGTATTCTTGCTTTTTTATATGATGAAGATCGTAAATATACTGGACAATTTATTACTGATTCTATTGTTAAAATTGCCAGATATTATGGTATCGAAAATAAAATTTTATGTATTGCTTTTGATAATGCTTCTAGCAACAACACTACTATAAAAAAATTAAAATCTATGCTATCTCCGCCCTTGCTTGAAATTTTTCATATTAAGTGTGCATGTCATATATATAATTTAATTGTAAAAGATGGTCTTGAGTTTTTTGAGTTTTATATTGAAAAAATTCGCCTTGCTGTTGGTTTTATTCAAGGAAATAATCGTAGATCGAGAATTAGAGAATTTAAAGTTAAATGTCAAGAAAATGGACTTACACCGATTTTGATGCCTGAAGAAATTGATACTAGATGAAATTCTACGTATGAATTTTTAAAAACTTGTTATAAATATAGAATTCCTATTACACTAGCTTTTAACCAACATTGCAGTTCATTTGCTGATTCTGCTGATTGCATGCTACATAATTCTGATTGGGTTGTAATTAATGATCTTGTTAAGTTTTTAGAAAAATTTTATGTAGCTACGGTTGAATTTTTCGGTGCTTATTATCCTACTGTTTGTAATATTTTGGCATATATAGTCGATATTTCTGGTTTGCTCAAAGAATATAAAAATAAAGAAGGTTATAAAGAAGCTGTTGGCGCCATGTTTACGAAATTTAAAAAATATTTTTTCCCAATTCTCCCTATTTACTTGGTTGGTGCTATGCTAAATCCGTGCATGAAATATAATAATATGTGTCATTTTAGTACTCTTATTTATACTAACTTAGGAATAAATACTAACCATGATTCTGAACAAGTACAACCTGATTTGTAGACGGCTACGGCTGATGCAAAGGATTACATAGAAAAATTATATAATCACTATGCTGATTTATTTGATTTAGCCGTACCTACAAATATCACTCCAACTGTCGCTCCTCATCCTCCCGAGGAGCCATTATCTTCTAAAAGGCCGGCAAATAGTGATTTTTCTAATTTGTTTTATGATTTAAATTGTTGGAACAGTGTTGATGAGAGAACTTACATATCAACTTATCGGGAAGAGCTGAAATATTATCTTCGGACGGCACTAGAGGATCGCAGACGACAGATCAACACGTTGGATTGGTGGAGGAGTAATGAAACATAATATCCTGTGCTTTCAAGATTAGCTAGAGATATCTTGAATGTTCCAATGTCAACCGTTGCATCAGAGAGCGCCTTTAGTCAGGGACGACAGCAACTTGGAGACAACCGACACTCATTGGGAAGCAATGCAATGACTGTTCTAGTTTGCATCAGAGATTAGATTAGAGCGGAAAGAAGAAACCAAGGAATGGAACCGGAGCCGAGCGACGAGCTGAAACTTGAAGAAATTATGACTTCACGAGAGAACTCAGCAGAATCAAGTCCAATGTATGGTTTTGCCCCCGTTGACTTCGACTATCCTATGCAAGTTCCCATTAATATTAACATGAATGAGTTGGAAAAAATGATGCATAATTTATAGATTTTTCATTCATGTAAATTAAAAATTTTGGATCATTTTGCAATCAATAAAATTCCCCAAATTCATTCACTCCTTAGTCCTTGCTTTTTATTTTTTTCTCATTTAACGATTTAAAATTTTAAATTGAATTTCTAGTTTTCTACTTTAAATTAAAAACTTACTTCTAATAAATTATTAATTTACTACCAAATATTATTAATTTATTATATTAAGTAGCATATGTTTTTGTATATTGTGCATATATCTTCTATAGAAGTGTATATTTAACGTATACATGTGTATATGTTTTAAAAATTAGTATATAAGTATATCTATATATATTGTAATGTATATATAATGTAGTGTATTTTATAAGTAGTAGTATATATACATTGAATGGTGCGTATACATAGAATAGAGTGTATATATATGAATAGATCTTCTATAGACGTGTATATTTAACGTATACATGTGTATATGTTTTATAAATTAGTATATAACTATACAAATATATATTGTAATGTATATATATTATAGTATATTTCATTTAAAGTATTACATATACATAAAATAGAGTGTATATATGTGAATAAATCTTCTATAGACGTATATGTTTAACGTATACATGTGTATATATTTTATAAATTAGTATAGATCTATACAAATATATATTGCAATGTATATATATTGTAGTATATCTCATTTAAAGTATTACATATACATAGAATAGAGTGTATATATGTAAATAGATCTTCTATAGACATGTATATTTAATGTATATATGTGTATATATTTTATAAATTAGTATAGATCTATACAAATATATATTGTAATGTATATATATTGTAGTATATCTCATTTAAACTATTACATATACATAAAATAGAGTGTATATATGTGAATAGATCTTCTATAGACGCATATATTTAACGTATACATGTGTATATA